>NC_072731.1:78774286-79074286 GCF_026930045.1 Uloborus diversus | reverse complement strand
TTCCAGAAAAAATACCCAGAACACCGCTGCTATTTAGGTGTGATAAAACAAACTAACAAAATTATTTAAAACCAAACTTATTTTCAGCTGTTAATTTCTTTCCAAGAAACAAACAACAAGCATTATATTTATTTGGCAGTAGCAATTATTTATCGCTTGCAGGAGCATCACAAGAGTGCTTTTTTTTTTCTTTGCAAAATTAGCAGATTTTGTAAAGGTGGACCCCTCTAATTTGACTTTAAAAAAGATTCCAAAAATAATCGGTTTAATATGCACTATTTTGCTTTTAGATTTGCTCTTTCAATAAACAATATGTTAAAAATCCGTTCTTGTTTATCAGAGTTTTGTGAAGGGTTCGTTTTGGTTGATCCGGATTTTGTGAAAGGTTCGTTTTGGTTGATCGGAATTTTGTGAAAGGTCCGTTAACAGACCCAAATATCCTCTGGCCAGACCCCTGAAGATTAACTAGAGAGAGAGGAAGAGGTCAAAGCTATTTGAAGAACCTAACAGTGGTAGTCTGGCGCCAGAACTTGCAGTCTATTTCAAGGCTCCGGTTCTTAAACTAAAGGAAAATCCTATACGTTACTACAATGAAACACAAGAAACTTATCAATTCAACTTATAAAAATCAAGCACTGTCTAAGATGAATTGTTCTAATTTGGTTGTTTTACCCTTTTTTCCAAGAATCAGTCTTCAAATTGCAAGAATTTCAAAAAAGTTTAATTTTTCAGTTGTATTTTCCCCTATCAACAAACTAAAATTTTCGCAACTAAAACACCCGGTTCTGGAACTTGACCGATGGGGCATTTATAGCATTTATTGTCAGTGTCAAATGACATACATAGGACAGACCCGACGTTCTCTTAAATTCGGTATCAAAGGACATGAAAATTATGTCAAGAAGCAAGATTTAAAACGTTCCTTGATTGCACAACACTGTTGGTCTTTCAATCATTTTTTCGATTTTTCTTCTGCCAAGGTTATTCATGGGTGTTCCTCGATTTATGATTTAGATTTTTGGGAATCCTATTACATTTGGAAAAATTCTGCTTCAATAGTTAATGATTTGTCAAGTACTCCCCCTTTCCCCAGTGTTTGGAAATCTTATCTTTAAAAAACTTTCTGTTTGTGACGTTTTCCCGCACTATAGGTGTCGTTGTTCTGTGACGTATGTGTTTCCGGTTTCCATGCCTATTTACTTTGCTGCCTTCCATTTTCTGTTCATTTATCGTGCGGTTTACATTGTTGGGACTTTTAGTTCTTTTCTTTTTAGCACTGATGAAGGGGCTTGTATGTGACAGCCCCGAAACAGCTGTTTGCCGAGTTTTTAACTCTTTTATACTACTTTATTTGTACTTTATACACGTTGTTGTCCTTTTTACTCACTCCATAGTAAAAAGTTTTCGACTGCTTTTTTACAATTTAATAATTGCTATGAAAATATATCAAAAATATTTTTATTGTTTTATCAAAATTTTATTTTATTTACATTCATTTCAAACATCTTCTAACATAGCATACTTGCTAAGAGTGATATCAGCCAAAACATACCTGCTTTGTAAGCCCAAGCATACCACATACCATGTCCCTTGAATATGGTTGTTCTAAAACATATTTTAAAAGAGCAGTCTGAGGTTCCATGAGTTCCTAAATTTAAGAATAAGAAAGCTTAGAAAGTATTATACATTTTTTATTCATAATTATTGTTAAAAAAATAATTGTTAAAAAAAGTAAATTGCAATAATTTCTGATTATTGAAGCAGATGATACGCGACTGCTGCACAGGGACTGATTTACGGTGGGCCATTCGGGGGCCCAGGGCATCAAAGGAAAGGGGTACCAAATTTCTGGCATCCTTTTTTTTTAGGGACCAGTGTGTGGGGACTTCAACTAAAGGGAACAAAATTTTTTTTGAAACTTGACAAAAAAGATTTTCTTGACTTTAAAATCACGAGCAGTAACAAGTTGGTGTGTAAATCCTGCAGATACAAAAGGACTGAGGCATAACCATAATGAAATTTTGAAAGCTCTCATAGAAATGAATTTGAATGTCAATGAATTGCATTTGCTAGAAACTATGCAAATGCTCTGCATAAGATGTTAAAGTTAGAAACAGCTCTATGTGTCACAATATGGGATACTTCAAAGAGAAGACAATATGAGAAAAATTTTACAAAATCCATCTCTTGATCTGCCATATGTACCAAATTATTTTAACATCATTGAGTTTATCACAATTATGCATGCTCAGTTTGAAATATATGAAGAAACAAATGCTTTGGTTCTAGATTATAGTGCAAAAACACAGAAAAAAACTCCAAAACAGTTTTATGATGGACAATGTGAAGAAGTCATATTAGACTCTAAGCAAAGTTTCAAGATTTCCTGTTTTCATGTAATCTGTGATAATTTAATTACAAATCTAATTCAGAATGTCAGCCTATGATGGTATATTAAAGAAATTTTCTTGCTTGTTTGAATGCAATAAGTAAAATATTCTAGAAAGTGCATAAGATCTTCAAAAATCCCACTCCTGTGGTTTGGAGGAATCTTTTCCTGATGAATTTATTCGTATTAATTCAACCATCGAAAAAGAAAGTTCAGTCACCAAAAAGTTCAAAAAAAAAAATCCATAAACTCTGTATAATGGATACTTTTGCCACTGTAGATACAGCCTTGAAATTGTTTTTGACTTTGCCAATCTCCAATTGACAAAGTAGTGGAGAACGATCATTTTCGCTATTGAAGAGAATTAAGTGCCCTTTGCGTACTCTTATTTCTGATTGTAAATTATCTCCATTAGCTTTATCATCAATGGAAGGAAGTTTGGTCTTAAAATTTGATTATGAGGACATTATAGATGAATTTACTACAAGAAAAAAAAAAGGAGAAAATAAAGAATCATTGATGCGCAGAAAGCACATAATTATTTACCTTTACCATTTGTATCATAGTTTTCCATCTGCGACTGTAAAAAATTTCCTAACATGAAAACCATAAATTTCTTTTAGATTTTTATTAAATGATTTCTTTGCAAAACATCTTAATTACAGTCGTCTCTTGCTACTTCGCGCTTCGACTTTCGGGGCTTCACTACATCGCAGTTTTTCTAGTTTTTTTTTCTTTCCAAATATAGTAATTAACCTTTTTTATGCGCTCGTGTAAACTTTTTACTACAAAAGAATAACAAAGTATGTCTTTTAAGTAAGGTGAGCTCTTTTGAGGGGCTATATATAGTTGAACTAGTTGAGGGAGTGGAGGTATAAAATCTCTGAAGAAAGTGAAGGGAATCACTATCTCATTCTAACCGTTAAGCACTTATTGAAAAGTAGAAATAACTGTATTATTACTAAGGGATACATCTGTAGTGTTCAACAATGTACTAGCTTTTTAAGTTGTGTACGTTATACCTTTAATGAGGATGAATGTTGAGGAAAAACGGGGGCACATATGGTCACTAACCTGGCAATTAATTCATCATCAAACAAGTTGAGCTATTTTCATAGATTAGTAGTAGTGTGTAAGAACTACAAGTGTGTGTGTAGTTTATTTTCAAATAGTTAATAACGTGATATCTTTTTAGTCTAGTGTATTATTTTGTACAATATATTGAAAAATACAAATTTAATGATGGCTAAGGGTGCTGTTTCATTTCTCTCTAGGGTGCTCTATCTTAAAAACCTATTTAAATAGTCGTAAATAAGTTTTATGTACTCTAATAAGGAAAATTTTCGGTTTATAAATACAGAATCCTACTTCGCGGAAATTCAGTTATCGCGGCCAAGTCTGGTACGAAGTAACCGCGATAAACGAGGGTTGACTTATTAACTCTTTTTGCATGAAATCGATACTTAAAAGTTTTCTTTCTATCAAAATGATATCCAACACTTACCTTCATATATATATATATATATATATATATATATATTAGGGAGTCCCAAGATATAATGGCGAAAAAAAAATTTGTGAAATCGAATACGCATACCCTCCAAATTTTTTCCATTTCACCTCAGAAACATGAGAAAAAAGTTCCATTGCAATTAAATAACGGGAACCCGTGCCGACTTGAGGTCAAAGTTGGACCTAAAATCCTGTAAGGCGACTACAGTGGAAAAATTGCTAACTACATAATTCATTACTACACGCGACATCAATTTATTTAAAGCAGATATTTACAACAATATTAGACTAAAAGAAACATTACTGTACATATTTTTAATTCAATGTTTGCTTTTTGCAGTCAGAATAGAACGTCCTCTGCTCTTGAACACAACGTAACAGATTGTTTTTGTTCCTCATCAGCTGTTAGCAAACCATGAAAGTTCTGCATCATTTTTACCGCTCTTTCAGCTGCATCGTTTACTGCACTAAGCTTTGAGACAGTCTTGCATCGTTTACTGCACTAAGCTTTGAGACAGTCTCTTTCACATAAAGGAATGAAATATTATTGACCATACCATAAAAGCTGGATGAATTTTTGAGCAGCTTTTGAGATAATTGGGTCCACATTTTCGTACACTTTTATCAAAAAGCACAAATCTTTTTTGGGTGCTTAGACTGTCAAAATGCATTGAAGCCATAGTTTCACGTATATTGTCACTACAAAAAAGCAGACATCAAACAATGCTTCATTTTCCTTCGTATCTAATTTTAGTTGTGAACTAAATAGAATAGTTTTAGGGAGTAAATCGCTCGAGCCATCCATCGAACTTTGTGAATGACTCCCGGTGGTCTTATTTTAAATTCATTTTCTGGTATATCCACCTAAAAATATGATAGGCAGTTCTGTCAACTCTTGATAGTCATCCCTGAGCGTAATATTATTAAGTTCAGCACGGTAAAAGTCAAGTAAATTTTCCAAGTTAGGGTACAGTTCGGAACAACTCCGCAGCTCCTCCATAGCACTGTATTTAAGTGAGATAGATCAGTTCATATATGTGATGGCGGCAAGCAAAGGAAAGCTTTTCTCTATCAAATTTTTGCTCAAGAATAGCGCAAGAACCACTTAAAGGACCTGTTCTGGAAGCTGTAATATCACAACTTAACTTTGTCTTCGACATTCCAATCTAAAACTGCCTTTCAAACAGCCTTTGTTCTTTTCCTGTGGAATTATCCAGTTTAGACTCAGCAATGAGTTGTTCCGTCACATCCATATAAAATAACAATAGATAAGCGATCTTTTGATTTTTGAGCACTCAAAGCAGGCAACAGTCCCATCTTCCTCTATTTTGATTAACCGAAGTGCATCAGCATGTGCAATATAGAATCAATTGTTTAAAATACTTGAAAATTCTTGTTGGCGCTGCCTGAATACTTCTTGCAGTTTCTCTGCATTTTTTTGTAAGTCTCTCTAGATTTGATACAGGTTTTTAAGTTTATTCACACAATTTAGCAATTTATTTTTTGGTGGGAACGCGTGCCTTTTCCCAAAGGATGATGCATTCCCGAATAGCGATATTTGCACTTTCACTGATGGTTAAATTTACTTCTCGAATGTTATAAAACAAAACCGACAGAACTTGTCCGTTAGAGGGAAGTTTCAAGCCCGTAGTTTGTTGTTTTACGACTCCTATTAAAAATATCCCTTTTTTCAAACTTTGCAATTCCACTGCCATGTTTCGTTCCCTATGGAAGGACTATACTGCGCTCGCTGACCGGAATGTATTCGTACTGACATGTTTGACGGTTTGCAAATTACTACGGATAAGCCCCCCTCCCCCCAACATATGTTTTTCTGTTTTCATTTGTTTTCTGTGCACTATTTACAGTTGTTTTGAGCTTTGCAAAATATCGCGTCGCCAGCATTCGCTTGCTTATATGAATACACGTGCTATTTACACGTTTAGACCTTTAGCCGCAAGTCGGCACGGGTTACCGTGCTTCAAATTGCATGAAACTTTTTTTCCAACGGTTTTGATATAAAAGGAAAAAAATAAGAGGGTATGCGTTTTAAAAAAACGACTTTCATTTTTTCGGGACACCCTAATATATATATATATATAGAGAGAGAGAGCTACAGTAAGAAAGCTTAATGTGATCACTTTGGGACAAACACGGTTAATAACAATAACCAATCGATAACAATAACCGAAAAGAATCCAGGACACACAAAATAATGATTTTTTCAATCAAGAAGCATTTATTTTTACAAGTGCAAATGAAAATTACAATAACTCAACTAAATGCAGATATAAATTATAAATTTCTAAACTAGCAGAATCTAATAGCTCTTTTTATTCCTTTCGACTTAACCATCCGTCCGATGCTACAGTCTTTTTTTTCCTTTTAAGAGTAAAGTCTGATTTTTGTCGCATTAACCAACTCTTTACTCGCACATTCTTTTCCTCGACATTCATAAATACTAATTTCAAAGCAGATTCAACTGCACCATTTTTATCTAGCACGGTTTCGCTTGTTGTTTACATTTTCATTTTGTTTTCAATTTCATCACCAATTTTTTAGTAACTTACTAAGTAATGACTGAGAAATGTTTACTTGTTCTACAGCATCTTTGATTCATCATGGTCAAATTGTCAATGCATTTTAAAATGTCAATTTTTTTTCTTGACAGTTAAATTATTGCGCTTTCTCTCCATGGTTAAAATGTTTGATCATCTAAAAGTGAAGTTTTTAGTGTAACTGAGCAGAAAAAAAGAAAATCTGCTTTACTGGTAAGAAGATAACTTGTTTTTCTGGAAGCTACTGTCAGGGTTTGCCTTTGTATTTCTTTTGATTGAGGAACAAAAAGGGGAAAAAAATCAAAAATTTATGAAAAAGTGACAACAATAAACAAAGGCACTGGTTACAATACACAACTTTTTTAACATGGGTTAGTACAAATGTTACGGAACTTAGTGATTCTGATAACATTAAGCAAATGATAACATTAACCGTGATCACATTAAGCGGCGCCTACTGTAGGTATATAAAAGAAAAAGATTGAAGGAAAATTTTTATCTAAAGAGTCTGTAAGCTCAGATAAATATGAAAACCTTGTTTCAACCCCTGAAACAAACAAAAGCTTTTGCAACTTTTTGATGCTTCAAACATTTTTGTGTGAATTGAAGAAACTTTTTCTTAATCATTTACATTTCACTAAATTTATCCGTAATTAGCTGTTTAGTTATACCTGAAAATGGTTGTAAAAGCCGATTCTATAAGATTTAATCTACCATTTTTTAATCTATACTGATTCTTGCTATTTTAAATTTTATTTTAAGAGACATCAGTTTGTTGTTACTGGATTACATTTGTATTTCATGCAGCAACAGGGACCGATTTACACACCTGGGTGTCCCGTGGTACTGACAAAGATGGTGCCCTCCCCCCCAACACACACAATATATATATATGTAAGGATCTCGGCTGGTCTAGGAGTATTCTTCACACAAGAAAGCATAATGACGACATCGTATACTAATAAACATTTAATAATTGACAGCACAAGACGAATACAGGAACATAGAACAATAAACATTAAAACATCGAGAACAACACGTCTTCCACCACACTTCCCATCATTCCTTCCTCTTCAACCCGCCAAAACTGGTCGCGTCGCGCACAATCTCACTCCGCGCATAGGAATAATAAAAACATAGTTCACAAGAGTTCGAGTTCTTAATAAAGCGTCTTAGAAAATAACACATCACCACACTCGTCCATCCTGATTATTCACGTCCTCGTGAACTGGTAAAATTTCGTTCAGAGAAAAAAAAATGAAATGTTCTAAAAAGTTTCTTGGAAAGAGGAAAAAAAAAGGGGGTCTGCAAATCCTTTGGAGTCGGGCTGGCATCAAGTCGTTGCTCCTCCATCATCATCAACATCATCATCGTTGTCCTAATCTTCATTATTTAAGTCATCAGCATCGTTGTCGTCATCATGGTACTCATCATCATCAGGTGGGTTTTGAAGCTCCGATCATCATCAAAAGCAGAATTTAAACAGGAACACCAAAAAAAAAAAAAGAAAAAAGAAAAACACTAATATTTTCTTCTTCCTTTTTTTCTTAGGGACAAAGTTAGTCGGTTGGAGTTTTTGTCAATTTTTTCATAAAGTCAGCAGCAGATGTAGTCGAGTGAGGGCCTTCGTGTGTGCCAACTTTGGTGACCTCATACCGATTGTTTGGGTTGACTTTCGTTACTCTGTAGGGACCAAGAAACTTAGGTCGTAACTTCATACCTGTACCAAACTGAGTTCTTTGTATGGCAACAAAGTCTCCTATTTGATACTGAGTAGCAATTTTTCGTTTTTTATTGAAATTCTTCGTATTTTCCTCTTGAATTTTAAGTATGTTTGTTTTTGCTGTGTTACGAAGCAATTCTCTATCATCATGAAATTTTTGTTCATTTTCTTCTTCAAGTAAATTAAGTATTTCTAGATCTTCGTTCGAACGCATTTTTACACCTGTCAAGAGTTCGAATGGTGAAAATTTTGTAAATGCATCGATAACGGTCAAAATGAGTTGATAGTTCTTATTTGTAGACATTAAAGGTGCTAAGAAATCAACGTGATAAGTGCTTAAAGGGCGATCATCTTTTGGGATTGGATTCAAAAATCCATCTTGCTTTCCACGTTTTTTATTTACCAAAATACAATGCACACAATTGGAAATCACAGTTTCGACAGCTTGTTTAAGGTTAGGGATAAAATAATTTTGTTGTACAACATCAACAGTTTTGGCTACTGCAAAATGACCGTTTTCATGTACATGTTTGATAATCTCTGTTTGCATATCTTTGGGTACAACGAGCAATTCGCGATCATTTATCAATTTGTACAAAACACAATTTTTAACTACATAGTCATTTACTTTATTTACCTTGACTAGGGCAATTACTGTTTTTAAATTTTCATTATTTTGTTGAGCTGCAGCGATTTGATCTGTCAAGCAATTTTGAGTTATCATCAATACAGGATATCTACTTAAGGCATCTACATGGTTCATTTTTGTTGCGGGGCGATGAATAATATCATAATTTAACTCTTCAAGCAACATGGCATATCGGGCAATTTTAGGTGATATATCTTTCTTAGATAATGTTTTCTTGAATGCGTCACAATCAGTAACAATCATAAATTTAGTATTCAAATAATGTCGAAATTTTTTAATTGCTTCAATGACTGCTAACATTTCAAGTTCATAGCTTGAATAATTTTCCTGCTGAGGGGTCGTTTTTCTACTAAAGTAGTAAATTGGGTTATAGATGTTATTCGAAGACTCTTGTAGGAGTATAGCACCAAATCCGTGTTTACTTGCATCAGTGTGTAACTGAAGTTTTGCGCCAGGACGAAAAATGTCGAGAACAGGATAAGAATTTAACTTTTCCTTTAAAACAGAGAATGCCTGATGTTGTTCTGGTCCAAAAACAAATGGAGCTGATTTCCGAAGCAAATCACTGAGTGGTTCAGCAATTAATGCATAATGCTGAATAAATTTTCGGAAGTAACCAGTAAGTCCTAAAAATTTTTGTATGTCTTTCACATTCTTCGGCAGGGGAAAATTTTGAACTGCAGAGGTTTTGCAGGAAGAGGGCATTATTTTTCCATTTTTAATCACATGACCCAAAAATTCTATTTTTCGCTTGAGAAATTGGCATATCTTAATATTTAGGTCGAGTCCATATTCAGAGGCAATTTGAAGGACTTTTCTCACCTTGTTTATACCATCCACTTCATCAACGGAAGGAATAAGAATATCATCCATGTAAATAATGACGGTCTGATCAATTAAAAGTTCACGAAAAATGAAATTAATATATTTCTGGAATAATATGTTGCTTCCACTTAATCTGAAGGGATATTTCTGGAATTCATACTGGGCATTATGATTGACAAATGATGTATACTTCTAACTGTTTTCTTCAATATCAATATGAAAAAATGCATTTTTCAAATCTAATGTAGTAAATGTCTTTGCTGAACTTAAAGAGTCTAAAATTTCATCAATTAAAGGTAAAGGATAATGATCTTTAATTGTTTTACGGTTTAGTTTGCGGTAATCAACACATAAGCGATATGAATTATCTTTTTTCTTACAAAGTACGATCGGTGAAACAAAGGAACTACAACATGGTCTAAAAGTATACATTTTTCAAGCCAATCAGCAATCTGGGAATCTACGATTTCTTTTTGCAAAGGGGATAACTGACGGGGTTTGCTTACAACAGGAATCTCATCTTCTAAATTAATTGACATCTTTAAATTGGTTGTTTTAACTTTATCAGGCTTATAATTCTTAATTAAATGACTAACTTCTTCACATATTTGTGGGGTTTGAATATGTGCAAGGTCTAATTCAGGTTCATTGGGCACAATATTTGCGACATTCAATAAAAAATTTTCATGTTTCCTCAAGTTACAACCATTTTTATCAACACATAAAATACCTTGATTAATAACAGCAGTACCAATAATTGCATCCACATTTAAAATATCATCATCAACTACATAAATCAACGTCGAGAACATATAGTCATCAATTTCAATATCAGAAAAGAAAGTGCCAATGGGGCAATAGGTTTTGCTTCCTAAGTCGGAAAATGTTGCACTTGTAGGTTTTAAACTTATATTTCGGAAATTTTTAAAAATTTTATTTGAAAGCGCGGTTAGCTGTGATCCAGTATCAATTAGAGTAGTTATAACTGAATCATTTATTTTGGCTGACTTCAACATGTTGGAGTTAATTTGGAAAGAATTACAAGTTTTATGAGCATAGTCAGTAGTTTCCGTGGGTGAAAATGGAGTCGGATCAGCCTTGCATTTCGAAGAATTCGAAAAAGATCTCTTATCAGTTGTTTTCTTTTAACAATCTTTATTAACATGACCAAAGCCTGAACAAAGAAAACAATGTTTTCCTTTGTTTTTTGTTGGACAGTCATACTGCAGGTGGGAATCATTTCCACAAAGAAAACAAAATTTGTTAATCTTTCTTTCGTTATGTTCGTTATATCTGGCTCCTAGTGAATTTTTTTCTGATCGAGTTGAAACTGGAAAAAGGTTTAAACGCTGTATTTTTTCTCGAATGTGCATCAGCAGACATTTTAGAATATATCTTCAGCTTATTTCGAAAGTCATGAATATTCAAGCAATTATACAAAACACTTTTATTAAATGGCGTATCATCTATTCCGTTTATTATATAATGCATTAATGAATCATCAATATTAGTCGTCGAACCAATCTTACGCATCTTTAAAAAATATTTTTCGACATTTTCATTATAACGCATTTTTCTGTTCGAAAGCAATTCGTGTACTTCAGCCGGACAACGACTGTCGGAGAATTCCGCAAGCACTAAGTTTTTTAACGTCTGCCAAGACGTTGGCAAAATTTCGCTATCAATGAAAAGTTTTGATTTTCCTACTAGTAATCGTTTAGAAAATAACAAAGCTTGCAAATCACTGAGATGTAGAAGTATGATCGCTTCTTCAACGGAATCTATCCAAATGTTGACGTCAGACATTGCGTCGCCATTGAAACGTTTAACTAGAGTTTCGAAATCAGAAAATGTTACGTACGATAATGCGGTATTTGGATAATCAACATTTGTTATTATATTTGTTTCATTTTCGTTAGGATATTCGGCTTCAGTTTGCTCTGTAGCAGTTGCAGCGTCTTTAGGTTTTTGATCTCTCTTTTTGGACTTCATTTTTTCCACAACACGTCTGTATGTTTTTGAAATAAGGAATTGAAAATTGTGAAAAGAGTCACTCACCGCTTAAAGCTGAAGGAACAGCTACACGTTGAAACTTTCAAAGGGGCGAAGTTTCGGAATCAAAGGCCGTGCCCCCATTTGTAAGGATCTCGGCTGGTCTAGGGGTATTCTTCACACAACAAAGCATAATGACGGCATCGTATACTAATAAACACTTAATAATTGACAGCACAAGACGAATACAGGAACATAGAACAATAAACATTAAAACATTGAGAACAACACGTCTTCCACCACACTTCCCATCATTCCTTCCTCTTCAACCCGCCAAAACTGGTCGCATCGCGCACAATCTCACTCCGCGCGTAGGAATAATAAAAACATAGTTCACAAGAGTTCGAGTTCTTAATAAAGTGTCTTAGAAAATAACACATCACCATATATATATATATATATATATATATATATATATATATATATATATATATATTGTTGCATTTCTAGCTTGCTAATACGCATTTTCTTTTTTTTTTGCGATTTCTTGAACAAGCACATCACCAAGATGCAACCATATAACAAATGAGATAACAATCAAAGCAAAAATCAATTGTAACTTTCTACAAGATGTTCCGTTTTAACCTGCAATACCTCTATTTCTGCAACCATTAGTGAAAGATGCATAATTTCAATCGCAAAAACGTTCAAAATCAGATGCAGGGTTAAGATATTGAAAGTTTGAAGCAAAAATAAAAATGAGTCAAAAAGTACAAAATTCAACTTTTTATACCGGCCTTAGGTCCCCTAACATACATTCAAGGAAATAACCTCCATTGAGAAATAATTCCAACTCAAAAAGTTTGACATTAGTACGACCAATAATCACCGAGCTATGAAACGCAGCGTTTATGACATATCACTTTACATTCATCGTCAATAACACCTTTTAGGGGAAAATATAGAAGTTAACAAGGGATTAAAATTATATGTGTGCATAGAGTGTGGTTTTTCAAATTGATTGAAGTTTTGAAGTCTGTTTTGCATAATGTGGCATACTATTTGCATTCATTTTTGAATAGCAATGAAAAATGTGAATACTTTGTATTTTTACTTTGACAACCTGTCAATCTTCTGAAAGGGTGATAAGTTTCAATCTCATCTTTTGTATGGTCCCTTAAAATTTTGAACTCTAATATCGCGAGTGTTGGTCATATCTTTCAATGGAGATTATTTCCCTAAACATAAGTTGGGGGAACTAGGGCTCATACAAAAAGTTAAATTTTGTATTTCTAAACTCATTTTTATTTTTGCTTCAAACTTTCAATACCTTAACCCTGTATTTGATTTTGAAAATTTTTGCAATTGGAAGTGTGCATCTAGAACTCACGATTGCAAAAATAGAGGTCTTGCAGGTTAAAACGGAACACCCTGTATATTATTAATTCAAAGTCCATACATAACATAAAAAAAAGAAGAATTAACACGTTGAAATAAAACATTGATCTCTTTAGAGAAACATAGTAATTACAAATAATTACTTTATTGTATGGTAAAAGACCTTTGAGTTGAAACTTAGCAGTCTGAGGATCCAACTTCCAAACATTACCAGTTGTTCCAGAATGTCCTACAACTGGCAAAAGCTTAGTATTATCTTCACCACCAATATCCATGAATACTATAGGATAAAAATATTTTTAAAAACTCATTACATATTTTTGTAATGCAAACAGCAATTGATAAGTATAATAATTATTTACCTCTTATACTTCTTAAATGAATACTAAAAAATTATTCACTTTTCTTTTTGGAAGACTTTACATATCTCTATGATAAATCCACCCCCCTGAATTAAATTTATCAAGTTAGTTTTGAAAATGAATGGTGGAGGAGGGTGGGTACTTTCGGAATTTCACAGCAATAACATCAGTACAATTTCTTTTTCATTTTCCAAAACACATTGGTATTAAGGTATTAACAGAACTAAAACCAAGAGAATTAATAAGGGAAAAAAAAACAGATATCATAACAAATGCATTGAATGCAGAAAAACTAAATGAGAGGATCTGACCCAAACTTTTCATATAATGTTGTTCTTTCATTAAAGGAAAACTAATCAGCAACAACATCTATAATACTTAAATAATCATTAAAAAAAATCATAGTAACTTACCAGACACAGAAACCATCTGTGCAGTTGGTCTAAAGCTGTCAACAAATGAAGATATCAGCTTAGAAAATTTCTGGAACAAAAATTAAAATACTTTAAAAGGAGCAACAGTATTTCTATATGTAATCAAGACTTTAAACAACAAAAGCATGTCTTTTGTCATTTAATGGGGGGGGGGGGGAGGGTCATGACTCTCATAGCCCTCCTTTATATTTGCACCAGATTGGCTTCTTGATAAGCTGCTGAGATTGGCGACATTCATCTCCAAAACATTACAACAGTCAAAAACAACATTTTTCATGATAAAGAAGCAAGATACATCAAGAGAATCTAAACGGAAAGCAGTTCAACAGGCCAACATTTCCTCTTCTTTTGATGAATTGCCACATGTGCATTGTGCAGGCACAGTCTATATAACACTAACCCTAATCTGATCAGCTGTACAGCATCAGTCATGGTCGTCTGAACCATTCACAGTTACGATTATTCATTATCACTGTACAATACAATATTATTATAAAAGTGCTACACTTTATTATAAGGTTCATTCAAATGAAACCAGGTCAGTGTGTCTAACTTCACATTAATTGTTAGACGATGCCACATAACTGCATGTATAGAGACACCATCTATTGGTAGATAGACTGACGCATGTGCAACGCTTCATGTTGCATAGTGTGACTGTGGTTTAAAGCTGAAGAGAAGGCGGTCGCACAAGTTATCCTCCACTATGAAACATGTCCTTTTTTGACCACACGGACATACTCGGGGGGGGGGGGGGGGGGGGGGGAACACTCCCTGGGCCCACTGCTTGTCGAGTTCCTGAAACAGGGAACCACCATCAATGCCGAGCATTATCAATCCACTTTACAGAGCCTTAGACGAGCCATTAAGTCGAATCGGCCAGGCATGTTGTCCAAAGGCGTCTACATACGGCCAATGCAGTAAAGACAACTTTGCAGTAGTTTCGCTGGGAAACGCTGGAGTTGGAACATCCACCCTGCACCTTTTCACTGTGCAGACCTTTCATTGCGTGATTTTCATGTTTTTGGACCTCTAAAACAAGCTATTAGTTGACACACCGGATATCGCGGATATCATGATGGACGATGAAGTGTGTGACCGGGTTCAGTCCTGGATACGATAGCAACCTACTAGCTTCTTCAAAGATGGAATTGACCCCTTAGTGTCACAATGGGTTAAATGTGCCAACAGTTAGGGCGACTATTTTTGAGTTAATAAAATCGCTGCTGTTACTTTACACTAGTGACCACCTGGTTTCATATGAATGCCCCTTATAGTATTAATGCATATTGTAGGTAGTATTATACTTCATATCCTTCCATCCGACAGATAATAAATTTTATAAATTTACAATACTGTGTAGTATAATGCTTAATAACATTGCTATTGTTTAAATACTGTACTTCTTCATTATTTTATGAAGAAAATGGTAATATTTAATTAGAAAATGGTTTTAGTACTGTGAGGTGTATTTTTAATAAAAATAATTGTGTATTTAAAAAAAAAAAAAAAAAACATATACCCCTATTTTACAAAGCAAAGTTTGATTTACAATAGGTATCTTGGAAGACATACTTCGCTTAAGTTAAGTCTCCCCTGTATATAGTTTTAAAAGTAAACATGAAATAAAATGACAAGTTAAAATACAAAGCCTCTTGCACCCCCCTCCCTTCTTAAAAAAAAGGATAAAAAACTACGATATAACTGCAATGGTTTTCCACCAAAGGTGCATGTATCCTTTGGGGTATGCAAACATTTGTAAAGGTTTATTATACTACTACTACCAGACTAACCAAACTACCGAGTTAACTCGAAAAAAGAATGCAATATTACACTGATCATGCTAGAATTTAATAGCAAAAAAAATTTGAGTAATATCATGAGATGCAAGGTTACAAACAAAAGTTCAAGTTATTATTACTACCATGAAAGGTAAGCAGCAATATCTGCAGAAGTAATATTTTTGAGATAGTTGAAGAAACAAGAGTTGTAGATTCCGTATTAACCATACGGAATTGTTGGAGTTGATCTTTTTCTCTTGCTTTATTTTCAGCAGAAATCAAATAAGCAAGCTAGTACAATAAAGCTAAAACACAACAAATGACAAAAATGCAATTTTTTTTAAAAGTAGTTACTGTGCTTTATTTTCCCCTTGGCAGTGCAATACTGTCCGCCTCTGGCAAGTTGAACGCTGCTGCCCGACCGATTCAACGATTCCATTAGTTGAAAAAGGGGTGAGGAAAAACGGTTTAAAACTTGCGGATTTAGTTGGCAGTGTTATTGCCCATTTGGCGTACAGTATTACTATTCAGGTAAGAAGTAGCAAGCAGGTTATAGGATAGTACCCTGCTTGCAGGGGTAGAAGTAGGTACAGGATTTTCTAGCTAATAAAAGGTTTGCAATGGTAGCCCAACTCTGCACCTAACAATTCCTCTTCTTACTGATTCCTCTCCCTCGAAAGAAATCGAGTTGCTCAAGACCATAGCTCAACTTCTCAGAGGTGGACAGTACTTTGTTAATTAACTTCTTAGGGGAAAACAATAACCCACAAAGATTTACTTGTCATTACTGTGAAGCGCCTTCTAATGTTTACAACAATTTACTTGACCGAAAATGGTTTTTAAGTTCAAATTATCTGAAAAGAAGGTATAGAAACAAGCTTAATGTTGAGGAAGATTTGCATCTGTATTTGGTGACCAAGCTAAACATTGATGAGTGTAGTAAACAAAATCTAACCCAGAACTCTCACCAATTATTTCCTAACTTATTAAATATTTAGTTCAGTAAAAATTTACCTACTACTAATTTTATTATAATTTTGGTTTAGTTAAATATTCATCAAAATAAAATGTCTTGCACTTAATTTAAATTACATGTCAGAAATCAAATTTTACCAGTTTAGTTTCAACTAATATAGCAAACTTTTAATAAAGATTTACCACTTTTTGGATGTGTGCATAGTTACACAATACACAAAAGAGGGTTTGAAAAAGTTGAGTCTTTGTATTAGTGCACATGCTTAATTGATTTCTTCATTTATTTTTGTTTAAATTACAAAGCACAATAAATAATTTAAAGAACTTACCCAATGTGGATATGATCCTTTAGGAGATATCTTTTTCTGAACCTCATCTAAGATTAAATAACTAGGAAGCAAGCAAGTATTTCTATCAAATATTGTTTCCAAGACCTGAGGTTAAAGCATAACAAATGAAATAAGTTTCTAAAATACATCTTTAAAATTAAACACACAGAGACAGAGAAATGTTATATATTATAGAAAATATGGATTAAAATTTCTCCTTCAAAAGGCAAAATGAAATTTTGCTCTTTTATTTTTCCACTTCACAAAAATGTAAGGCTAAAGAAATTCAGATTAAAATGTATGAGTGTTATCACATGGGTAGGGAGTTGCATGATTTACTCCCTACCAGTATGCAATTTATCAGGTGCAGCAATTGTATTTAAAATTAATCAGTTCATTTTTTACATACAGTTTTCCATTGACATATAAATTGAAACCGTTACATTTGGTGGCGTGAAATCAAAATACCAGTATTTAATTCACAGAAAAAAGAACTTGCATAAATTACAGCTAATTAAGATTTTTGATTTGAAACCCTAAAAATTCGATTAATCTGATCCATCTGACTTTATTGATATGGGATAGTCAGAAGGTGATACTAAACAGGTTAAAGAACATTAGTTAAAGTGTTCTACGTAATGAGTAATTCTGATTTTGAAGACACTTTCATTTTTCAATTATTTTTCTACTGAAAGTAGAAATGCAATAGTATTACATTTCTTTAATAATCTGATAGTAACAATTTTCAATTCACAGTACAACAACATTTTTTTTTCTTTAGTTAGGACCATTAATTAGTAAGTGAAGTATATTAATGGTTGTTGAAAATATCCCTGACTGGTAAGATTTCTTTAAAATCCAAACCACTGGTTATGAATATAACAGCAAACTTTTCTATTTCACAAATTTCATTGTTTCCTAATCAACAAGATTAGGGTTTATCCCTTTAGCGAAAGCTGTGCTTTAAATTGAAACAGAAGTGCATAAAATTCAACTAAAAAGTACGCTGAACATATGTTAATTTTTAAGTTTGCATTTAAAATGTCCTGTAATTTGGAAACTCCTGACCTTTATGATTTGTCCTTTTATACATATACGGGAAAGAGGGTACATGTGAACATGGGGATATTTTACTAAGGAAACTTCAAGCAATAAATCTTGAAAAATTCTAAAGTAATGGCAGCATCAGTTCTAAATCTTGGCCAAACTTTTAGATCAATGAGATACACTAAGGAACATTAAAAATAGCGCCCCAAGAAAGGGCAAAGGTACAATTGCGAAATTTTGCATATAAGAAGAGTGACATCCGATATGCAAATTAGGGTGGGACGGAAAAACTTTTTTTGGAAATCTGTTTTTGGATAGTGCGGAAAATTTGCTATATGAGCCCGTTATTACCTATAAAAAATTCCGCTAAATTTGTTTAATATTTAGCCGGCGCTATTTGACCTTGAAAAACTGAAAAAAGGGCAAAAATGCACATTTTTCAAGAAAAATAGTGGGGGAGGAGGGGGGGGGGAGAGGGGTCAAAAATACAAGTTTGAAGCTAGTTTTAGCAAGCATTAGAAGCATCTGTCAGCAAATTAGTTGTATTCCTCAAAGACTTTTATACATTTTGTAGAATATTTAGCTACTCTTCTTTAAGACTGAAACATGGGAAAAATGAAAAAAAAAAAGAAAAAAAAATTAAAAGTAGTTTTGAAATAAGTAAATATTGAAATCTTACGCAATACGAGAAAATCTTAGAAAAAACAGTGAAAATTCAATCAATTTTATACGACATTTGTACGTCAATTTTAAAAAATGCACACACTCAAATAAAAAATAGTTACATTAGATGCTAATTTTTTAATCTTCGGTTCCAATTGTTTCTCGTGGATAATAAACGGCGCTCAACTGGTTCTATTATTCCTAAGATTATTTTATAATTATTTTATATATGTTTGACAAATAGAGCTCTTCAGTATTAAAAAAATGTGAATTCCTCTGAAATCCTTTAAACTGACCAATGAATTGACCGCAAATATTCTTCTTTTTCTAAAGCCATTTCTTTCTCTCGACTTTCTGACCCACTTAAGACACAAAACCCCCTAACAGGAAATGCTGTAACCTCCACAGCTGGGAGTTAAGCATTTATTAAAGGGGTCCTCTCTTGCATCCAATGTCCATCTTTGGGGAAAGAAAAGTCTCCCGGCTGCATATAAGCTACCTTTACTCCTGTTCGGTCATAGGAAAATTTCAGGCCTTCTCATTGACTTATTCGATTGTCAATCAAAGCTTCAAAGACACCATTTTAATGTTGCTAGTCGTCTTTCGCACTATGTTTCTTGTTTGTAATTTGCTAAATACGAATAAGCATTAACAAATGATATCTTTAATTGAATGTTGCTGGCAAAAACAGCATTATTATTTCCAATCAATTTCATTCCTTGCAAAACAAATAAAAGCTGCCTTTAGGCAACTGTGCTTTTAAAAAAATAGGTGGCGCCATCTTTGGGCAAAAAATGCATATTTTACGACATTGTTTTGATTTAAATTGAAGTTATTTTAAAAATAATTCACATGGTAAATTATTTTGTAGATGGAAAAGAGCGAATTCTGCAATTTTTCATATTCTTAATGGTATTTAATGCAATTTAAAAAGCTATTCTTAAAGAAATGATTACCATTTGACTTAATAATAAATACTTCTAGTGAATAATTTAATACATAATAATTTCTAATATAATTTTCTCTTGCGCCAATTTATTTCTAGTTAATTTCTATTGAATATGAGTTAGCATTCAAGAATAAGACCTTTAATTGAGTAGTGAGTGCATCTGGAAAAAGTTCCTTTTTGACTTGCAAAAATTTCCTTCTTTACAAAAAAAAAAAAAAAACTAATCCTTTACTTCAAAGATTATGTATAAAAGAATCAGCTGTTCGCGCACTACTATTGGATAAAGTCAGCTGAACAAAATATCATATCGTTATTGGTCAAAAGCTTTATGAAGCTCAGGTTGTCCATTTTTTTATGTTAATTCGTTTTTTTTGTCTATATTTTGTTTATCTTATCATTCATTGGTTGGATTACTTTATGTGTGTCTTCACTGGTTAAATTCATAATCCTGAATTAAATTCTAAACAGTCGATGTGTACTCTTTATAAAATGCTAAAGCAATTGAGATGTCTGTATTTAAAAAAAAAGGCTTCCACCTTCATTAAATTCAATTTTTTTTTAAATACTTTAAAATTTTTTCAATGAATGTATGATATTTAATTTTTTTGAGCGATTACATTCAAATTGTTTCAGAACTATTCATGAAACCACGAAGGTCTTATCAGCAGTACAGCAAAAAAATAAGGAAAACTTTTTTGCTAATTTTGCTGAAAATATTTAACAGCTGCAGTTCTCTTCATGGGCCAGCCTAAAAAATTTCGCTGTATTTTTTATTACAATACATCAAAAGTCATGTATTGATTTCAAAATTGTCTCAAAAATGGTTGAGTTTTCAAGTTTTAGAATTTTGTGAAACTTTTTTTCTCCCAAATGTATTTAAGTTAAACAGTAAATGAGACTGCATGAAATTCTCTTTAATTGCCTCATCAACTGTGTGTGATAATTTTTTTAAATTAATAATTAATGAATTTAAGGTAACAAACGGTGCGATTTCTGAAAGTTTGACTTGAAATAACATATAATTTTACATTACGAAACATTGCTTTTTAATGTTATTTTCAATTATTTCATTCAAGAGTTTCAATTACCTATTCCTTTTTACATAACTTTAAATATTATGAAGAATATTAAAAGATAAAGAATTTGCTGTTTAATGAAAAAAACTTACATTGAGAATTAGTTGACAAATGAGTTAAATCAAACTCCAATAGCTCCTTCTTCAAAAGCGCCATTTTTTGCTTAAAAATAATGCTATTTATTCATTTAATTATATTTTTTACAGTTTTTTTTTTTTTTTTAAAGCAGAGCATTATTTTATTTTATGAATTATGAAATGAGAAGGAGACAAGAAGGATATGTTTGCCAGACTCACTCAAAATTCAATTGGAAGTCTTATTCTTGAATGCTAACTCATATTCAAAAGCAATTAGCTAGAAATAAATTGGCGCAAGAGAAAATTATATTTAAAATCATTATTTATTAAATTATTCACTAGAAGTATTTATTATTAAGTTAAATGGTAATCATTTCTTTAAGAAGAGCTGTTTAAATTGCATTAAATATCATTAAGAATATGAAAAATTGCAGAATTTGCTCTTTTCCATCTACAAAATAGTTTATCATGAGAATTATTTTTAAAATAACTTCAATTTAAATCAAAACAATGTCTTAAAACATGCATTTTTTTGCCCAAAGATGGCGCCACCTATTTTTATTTCAAAGCATAGTTGCTCAAAGGCACTTTTATTTGTTTTGCAAAGAATGAAATTGATTGGAAATAATAATGCTGTTTTTGCCAGCAACATTCAATTAAAGATATCATTTGCAACTGCTTATTCATATTTAGCAGATTACAAACAACAAACACAGTGCGAAAGACGACTAGCAACATTACAATGGTGTCTTTGAAGTTTGATTGACACTTGAATAAGCCAATGAGAGGGCCTGAAATTTTCCTATGACCGAACAGGAGTAAAGGTAGCTAATATGCCTCCCGTCTGGCTGCTCTCTGCGCTTTAGTCAGAACAAAATTCTGAGCATTCGATTGTTCACTGCAGAACATGTTACAGAGAAATATCGAACGTCATTGCATTATTATCTTTGTTTTGGTACACAACTCGACTGTTATGGAGAAAAGCGTGAAAATGAAAATAACGCAAGCGATCACAAGTAGTTTTCTATTTGGACCTGGAAAAGATTTGTCTCCTCATGATGCTTTATTTCTTCCAACATAGGAGGAAATTTTCAGATGTTATCAAATCAATGTTCTGAAACAATTGGAATGCAAATAAAGGGAGAAGGAAGTAAGCAACTATCTTCTGCATGCAAGTGTGGCTGCTGTAGTTGCAAAAAAGTTATTGATACTTGGGAGCATGCTTCCTTTCCTGTTGTTTCAGTAAGGAGAGTGATTGCCATAATTTTATCTTAGTATTTTAAATAAAATAGTGCTAAAAAAATGCTAAGAATATAAAGACGCAACTTTTACAATCAAAGCTAGGCAAATTTAAAGCAGAGGCTATGACTTTGTTTGACACTTGTGCCTGCAAATGTGCAGATTTATATTCATGTAATTGCAGAAAAAAAGCAAAAGACCATGATAGAGAAAAACAATTTCTAATTGATAGTAAGAAAAATGGTTATTGGAAAAGTGGATAAGGTAACAACCCAGAAACTACGAAAAAGAGAAAAAAGATGCCAGAAAATTGAAATAAGTGTTGCTTTGGACGAGAAAGACATATCAGTACCCAGCACAAGTGTATTGAGGGTTAAGGAAAGTCATATTACATTGAATGAACTTGAAACAGAGCTTGAATCAGGAGAAAGCACAGAAAATACAGATGATGATTTTAAATTGAATTATCCGCTTTCAAGAAAACGTAAGCGAACTGATGCGCCATCAACAACGACAAGTCAAATGAGACTTTCTATGCCTCATACAGCTTTAGCAGCAGATCTAACTGGCACTTCAAATAGAGCAGTGGCTAAAATTGCTACAGCAGTTCTCGCTGAAATGTGCAAAGAACAGCCTACAGAGTTCACTTTCGAGAAATTTCCCTGTCACACGCAAGCTGTGGAACATGGTGTGAAACTAATAACCGAAGCTGCAATAAAAGTTCGTGGTGAAACTGCACGAGATGGATACATTCGTGCCAAACTTCAAGCTAGGTAAGAACTTCCATCATTTGATAACAAGGGACAATATTATTCCAAAAAATAATATTCATTATGCATGAGGCATTATAAATCAAATTTGAAGATTTCTTTTTCAAAATTTTATTATCTCTTTATGTAATTCTAGAAAATGTATAATATTATTGCGTGATAATAATTACTATGATTAATAGTGCTATTTAATTAATTAGTCTATGACTTAATTTTAAAAAATAATTTTCACATTGGTTTTTAAAGAAATTCAAATTTTTTCATTTTTCTTCAATTTTTGATGTTGGATGGAGCGGTTAAATGCTCATTAAAATCAATGAAACATTTTATGGGCTCGAACTGGCTCATTATATAACATTTTCAGTGCATTCCAGCAAAATATTTGAAATTTAGTTTTTTTTTTTAAAAATTTCAACAAAAATTAATTTTTCTCTCTTTTTTTTCAGTTTTTCAGTGTCAAATAGGGCTGGCTAGATATTTTTTAATATCCAAGAAATTTTTTGTGAGTGCTAACTAGCTCACTATGCAACTTTTGCGCGCTATCCAAAAATTGATTTCGGGAAGAAAAAAAATTTCGGCTTATTTCGGCCCACCCTAATGCAAATGATCTAAGTTTGGTGTCGATGCGCATGACCGTTTACCCTACAGTATCGATGCAATCGGGAAAAAGGTGCTACATAAACCAGTGCATAGTTAGGGATTTATAAATGTTACGATTACATTCCGATTGTTGGAGAGCCCTAATGAGTGAAGGATGCCAGGTCAATTAGTTAGAAAGCATTTCTTAAGTTAAGCGAGTTTGAGAGAGGTTTGATCAATGGCATGAAAATTGCAGGCTGGTCGACGAGCCGTGTTGCTGCTCAGGTGGAGTGTTCCGTTAGAAACTGTTGAAGGCAGTGGACACGAGATGGTATCCACGTGCAAAAAAAACGGGTCTGGAGCGACCAGGAAGTTGACGAGAAGAGATAATCGAAAGATCATGCAGCAAGCACTCGTGGATCCCGCAGTGACTCGTTCCCCTATACAAGCAGAGGTAGGGGGTAGCAGTTGTTCCTCGAACCATTTCTAAACATCTTGTGGCACTTAATCTGCAGTCCAAGCGCCCTTTTCGCATACTTCCTTTTCCATCAAAGCATAGGCAACTCCGTCTACAATGGTGGGGAGCCAGAGCGATGTAGGATGTCACTAACTGGCAAAAGATGGCGTTCAGTGATGAATCTCGGTTTGTTTTGGGGTCAGATGATAACTGCGAAGGGATGTGGAGGTGCTCTGTAGAAAGGTACTATTCAACCCATTTTATTGCACTACACACTGTTCGAACAACGAGCATAATGGTCTGGGGGGCCATAGCCTATGATAGCCGATCCACTCTAGCTGTGATACGTAGAACCTTAACGGGCCAGTGTTATTTTAATGACATTCTGCAACCACATGTACAGGGTTCATACTCCATTTGGATGAAAAAATTCCATGACTTTTCCAAGACTTTTTCATGACTTCAACGAAAATTTTCATGACCTCGTTATACGAAGAGAATAGTACTATTTATTCTCAAACTTGGCAATATTTGGAAATGAGCATTAGCAAAACGTCTATATGAATGCCACAGCCTCATTGAAGCACTTACTCGTAATGGAAAAAATAAGTGCATACTTAAAAAAAACTAAACTATTCTTATTTGTCTTCATCATATAAATTTAAGTAAAGTAAAAATGCAGTGAAGCGAATATGATGATGCTTAAATGTCTGATATTTTTTTTAAAAACAGGCAGAATGATATTGAATGGGACAAAGGTTGAATGAGTCATCACTAAGTTTCAAAAAATTTGCTACAAAAGTTACCTTTTAGTATCAACAGTGCCCTTAAATATCCACGTAACTTGACAGTATTAATAATAAAGTCCTTACGAGTGATGGAATCGAATTTACATGCAATTGAATTGCTTTTTTTTTTGGAGTTGTGGCAAAACTAAGAACATGAAATTTTGCTACTACAGAACATGAAACGTAAGAAGTGTTGAAAATAACAGTAAATTCAAAATATAAGTGATGTCCAGACAGAAAAATCACATCGCAAAAAATGGCAAGCGGCTGCGACAGAAGTGGATGCAATGAGATTTCAAAATTCAGATTCGACTTTTGGATCTTTCAATTTTCCACTTTTAATAGCTTTTATGTGCTGTTAAATATATTATGTGCTGTTATAGCTGTTAAATCACTCAAGATTTCTAATGCTCTTTCAGCTACTGTTCCTTTCTCATTGTCCAGGACATTTTTCCATGACTTGAAATAAATTTCCATGACTTTCAATAAAAATTTCAATTTTCCATGACTTTTCCAGGTCTGAAATTCTGTTTTTTTTCTCATGACTTTCCAGGATTTCCATGACCCGTACGAACCCTGCATGTAGGACTGTTCCTAAATGGTCTCCCAGGGGCCATTTTCCAGCAAGATAATGCTCGCCCACATACAGCTAGAGTTGCTCAAGACTTCTTATGTCCTTTTGAGACTCTTCCATGGCCAGCTGCTCCCCCGACTTGTCCCGTATAGAGCACGTATGGGATCAGCTGAAACGCCAGACGCCGCCGTGCATCTCTGGTCAAGATTTAGAAGTGGCTGTTCAAAATTTGGGGGTCCATATGCCTCAGGACAACATCAGACGTTTAATTAGCTCAATGCCGGTTATTTTTCATCATTCAAAACCTTAAAATCACAATTGTTCTACCTCATAACAAAGATTTCCGGAAATTTTGACAGTATTATATAACTAAGCATTCATGATAATTAAAAAGGAAAAGGGAAATGACTTACTTTTTGAATGGCTCTCAACTGATTCATGACAGCAACATTATCAACAGGTTTTATAGCATTAGCTTTGTCCAAGATTGACTTCAAAATATCCCTCACTCCCTAAATAAAAATGAGCAACATTACTTCTACATTACTCATAATATTGCAATACAATAGTCTCAAAAACTCCAAGTCATTGGGGCTCAGGCCACCTCGAATTACTGAAAACACGGGTTACTCAGAAATTTTTTCACAACTAAAATTACAGAGTATCATCAGACAACAGAAGGAAGAGCCCCTTTTACATTTTAGCACAAAGAAAAGGAAGTGCTGTCTTCAAGAAAAATTTCACTCACATTTCAACATGAACTTCCCTTTTAATTGCCCCTAAATGAAATAACAATTTTTTCCCACAATGTCTCTACATATTTATGTACGTAAATTTGTAAGCAACCAAAGGATGTGTTCTAACAGTGCCCAAATCTATTTTGTGGGGTTTTGCCTTGACACCTGTACCTATGTGCATGGGAGCAAGTTTATCTTGCATTACTCAAAATTGTTCAGTTGTAGAAGATTTAAATTCCATGTATACAAATCGCAAAGAGTCATGTTGTGCATCTCATTTTGCAATTGCAATAACAGGGATGTTACATCATTCTTTGTAGCAAAACAATGTTATTTTCAAGTCATTTTACACATTAAATTATCTCCAAGGCATCTTTTAATTCAGACCTGGCAGTTGATGAATATTTTGTGACATTAGAGAGTGTTTTTGACACTGACCTTCTCAATAGCTTTTTATTATTTACTGTATATAATTAAATAACCTTTACAGTAGCGAAAAAGATCTCTCTTTTCAGATTTTAATAAAAATTCTTCTTTTTGCTATTAAAATATTTAGCTTAAAATTTAAACTAAGTACCACATAAGCAGCGGCCACTGTACTACAAGAAAAGGTTCCAGACCCCAAAAAGTCCTCATTAAATAGAGCGTAGTTAGAGACCCAATTGTACATCTAAAAACTTATGTGAGTATGTATATGTATGTACAGCAGTACCATGACTGAATTGAATGATAATACAGCTTCTTTATCTCAGTCTTTCTTTTATGTAAAAAACTAATAATAAAAGAAAGACTTAATTAATATGAAGCAAAATATAAAATCTAATCACTTACTTTGTAATCAACACCAGCTATGATTTTGTCGATAAGTAAAAAACTTTGCACCCAAAAATCTTCATTAAGATATACAAGAGCATCACATTTGAGAAGCGTTTCACAAACTGATCTGAAATAAATAGTTCAAACTAAAATGTGCAACTTTATTCTCAAAACAAGATCAAATCAATATTTTGTGTATAGGGGGAGTTGGGGTCTGCTCCTCTGTTTTTTTACTTTTTCATTTCATCAAAAATTGAATGAGCAGTTTGATTTTATGCTATGAGTTTCATAAAATATTTTTCGTCATAACGTTTTTTTTTTTTTGAAAATGTCCAGTTTATTAACATTTTTATATTAATTTTTTAACAAAACTTAGTGAAGTGGACCAATGAGCCTGGACATGAGGTACATGGTCCTGCATTACGATAACTTTTGTAACAACTTTAACGATAAATACTATCCAATATTGTAACCGGGGGGTGTTCCCATAGGGTATACTTCATATATTCTAAAACATTTCTTAGACATATTGCATACACATGTTGTGCATAATGGATTACTGGGAGTATTCTCCTCACAAAAACTGATGGAAACATCACTGATTGTAACTAATTTATGTTCTTTTGTGTTTAGCATGAAAAAACAAAGTTTGAAGATTAGAATAACTTAAAATATATGTTGTGCATAATGGATTACAGGGAGTATTCTCCTCACAAAAATTGATGGAAACATCACTGATTGTAACTAATTTATGTTATTTTGTGCTTAGAATGGAAAAACAAAGTTTGAAGATTAGTATAACTTAACACATATTAAAATATTAAACTGACCAACTTCTACATTTGTACTACTTATGGCCAAACCATCACCATTTTTTCAAGAATTTGTAGAACTTACATCTTTATCAACTTCACGGTTGCCATTACTAGAATTTGTCTTTTCTAATTCTTGTAACAGTTTTCGCTTTTTGTAGGTTTTCTAAAAGTGGACCGACATACCCTGGGTTTTTAGTTTTCAAAAAAGTTGCTCCAATTTATTTCTTTACAAAAAATAAAGAAACTACAAATAATGATGAACTAAAAGAACTTACTTCAGAAGAGGAGTTTAATTTATTACTCCATTCTTCATCAAAACCAGTTAAAAAAAATAAAGTTGCAGATTTAAAACAATAACTCGGCACTGAAAAAATAGCAATAAAAATTGTGCCTTAAATAAAACAGCACCATATGATTTCATACTAGGATTTGCAGGACTATAAGTGCTACTTGTTGGTTAAAAATAAAAATATTAATAGTATTAAAATTGTTGAGAATGGTCCAATATGCCTCGACTGTCCCATTAATAACTTTAAGTAACATTTTAAGACATCTTCAATGTTCTCATTTTGAATACAATGAGAATGTAAAAGACAAATAAATAGAAATAGTAACAATTAGTAAATTAAAAATTCAAGGAAATGAGCAACCTTAGTACAAACGACGATGACCAGACTATTGACTACTTTTCAAAATTTACTAAAAGCATCGAAAATACATACTTGCAATCCAAACAATTTGGTAACACATTTAATGTTTTTCATTTAAAAAGCCCTTGAAAATTATACTTATTGTAAATCAGGGTTCCTTGATTTAAATGAGCTTGATTTAAATCATAATTAAAATCATGATTTAAATCAAGTGATTTTTTTTAACAAAATTGTCAATTAAAATCAATTTATTTGAATCAGTGGTTTTTAAAACAAAATCATGAATAAAAATCAGTTGATTTTATTTTTATAAATTAATTTTGCATTTTTAGAATGTGTTGCTCTACTTAACTACACTGCATTATACAATTTTAACTTCAACAAGCAAAACTACAGAGATCCCTATTTCTGTGTGTGAAACAGATTAACAGATTTTCACTCTTACAATATTGCTTTTACTTTAAAATTACAGTTCAATTCAGTACTGAACCAAAAAGAAATTAGCAGTTTTTCTTATATACCATCACTAATATAGTTAAGAAAATTAATTGCTCAGCATATTCTTTTATACTAAAATGTACATTATGATGGAAACCTTATTTTTAAGCAAAGTATGAAACAAAATCACTTCTTATCTAAGTTTTGAAAGTTATTTATAAACTAGAAAGTTGCCCGTCATGGTATGATGGATGAAAATTGTTTCTACATTTGAAATAAGCCATTGCCTGTTAGGTGATAATTTGTTAGTTGAAATTTTAACCCCAACACCAGTGGATTAACCCTATACTCCAGTAGATAGCGTCAATTTGCATCTCCAGAGCTCGAATACGCTACCTTGCTGTGATTTACAATACAGTGAAACCTGTGTAAGTTGACCACTCGCGGTGCAGTACTTTGGCGGTCAACTTAGACAGGTGGTCAACTTACAAAGGGCGGTAATAACTTTTTTTTATTATTCGTCATTTTTTGCACCATGTATTCATTTTTTAAGGAATTCACCCAACCTCTTTCTGTTCAACTAACTTTCATTGTTTAACATTATTGAAAGTGAAACAACAATTAAAAATACTATTCAAATAATTTTGTTAATTTTTCCTTGTTTTTAACTATATTAGACACTTTAGTTTTAGAAATTCCATATATGCCAGCTAATATTCTCTGACTTTTTCCATTTTCAGTTAATTTTAATATTTCATACTTTTTATTAATCTGAAGTTCAGCTAACTTTCTTTTTGAAGCCTTTTTATGTAAAACTTGTCACAACATATTGCAACTAAAAGGAAAGACTTTGAACTTTTCTACTGACACCTATTTTCATTGAACAGAGTACGAAAAGCTATCTCAAATAGAACAACAAATGAAAAACAAGTTTGGAGAATAAAGAGCAGCATTAAGCTTTATGCTGCTAGGTTTAGTTAGTAAAATGCTGTTCTGTCATCAAAGCATTAAAAACATTCTTAGAAAGCTATGAAAAAAAAAAAATAATAATAATAATAAATAAATAATAAAATAAAATAATTTGCTGAAGACAGTTAAAAAAAATAAAAATAAACCAAGTGGTCAACTTACAAAGGGTTTTTTACAATACTCCAAACCAAATTTGGCGAACATAAGTGGTCAATATAGACAGGTGGTCAAGATAGAGAGGTGGTCAAGTTACAGAGGTTTTCCTTCATTATATGAGATAGGACAAATTCCGTTCCTGACAAAAGCGGTCAACATAGACAGGTGGTCAACTTACAAGGGTGGTCAACTTTACAGGTTTTACTGTACTACCGAAAAAGGTAAAACATTCCATTTCATGTGTTTTCTTTGGGGTAAATTACAGGCTTCAGATAATTTATAGTGTAATGTAATTTCAGAACAATAGAAAAGAAAGCTTCCTGCAAACACTATGATAAATTACTGTCATTCACTAATCTTCAAAGCAAGTTATAAGTTACAGCATTTGTTTGTTTTACCTTTTTTTATCCGCCTTTAGACAGTGGCTGCAGCGCCCCCTATAGTTTATTGGAGTTGCAAAGTGTTTTGGTTCCTTTGTTTTCCTAAAATGACAGTCTTACCAGTAAAACTGTTAAGTTGCCGGATCGAGTTCAGCCTTGTCACAATGAAACTTTTCCATGCATGTCAAACATTACCAAAACATATTATCAAATGATCATGCCATGATGCGAGTTTCATTGTTGAAACATGCGGGTTAATTTATCATCCACTATTATTTATATGAGGATCTTAAAAATGTATTGAATAGTTAGAGAACTTATCTTAGTTTTAAAAGTTTGCTGAATGAATTCATCTATTGTATGAAATATATTATGCTTATAAATGTAAAGTAGTTAAAAACTAAATTTTTGAAGATTAAAAAAAAAAAAAACAATTTAAATCAAAAAGATCCAATTTAAATTCAAAAAATCCAACTTTTTTGATTAAAAAAAAAATTAAAAAATCTAGAACTGTTATAAATGCTACAGTGCACACCATTCGGAAATATATTTTGTGTTTTTTCTTTTCTGATTCATTCTTATTCATTTTTAAAATTATTAATTCATTAAAAATAACCCTCACTGTTAAAACTAGGATTCAAAAGCTTTTTTCTCTCTAAAAGTTATAATCTATTGTTGTTAAAAGAAAAAAGTTAAACTTCAGCAGGGCTGATCCTAGGGTGTCAGCCGCCTGTGTGCAAAGAACTAATGAGCCGCCTCTCAAGAGTAATTTGCGTATTTTGACTAATCTTTAAAGTCCATATAAATCTTTCTTCAAATTTCTGTATCAAGTTCTAATTTAAAAAAAAAAAAAAAAAAAAAAAAAAAAAAAAACAATAATGATGAACTTATAAAAAAGAAGAAAAATTTTACAGTAAAAAATTTCTTAGGTTGTTTACAATAAGAAACTTCTTATAAATTGACTAGGACCAGTCGAGCTGGGCCAAGAGCCTGTTGCTGGTCATCACATTTGTATTTGTATAGATACAATTTATATCGTAATAGATACCAGGGTTCGCCGATAAAAGTCGATATATATCATGAATCATGATATATATCACGATATATATCGGATATTTTATTTTGCAAATATCATGATAATTTGATATTTTCGATATTTATTTTGGTAGGGTATTTTCAATATTTCAATTTCAATTTTTTCTGCGATATTTTCAATATAAAATGTAATTATCCGAGTAAAATTGTTCATTTGTTATTAAAAATCACCAAAAAGTTATGTACTATATTTTTATGATGTATAATAATGCATCATTAATATAACAAAGTAACATAATATTCTTTTTTTACTTGTATTTTATATTTATAAAATTATTAGCAATGTAACAATTTTAATTCATATTAAAAGAGCCTAATTAATTATTAAACAATGGTCAGAAAAAAATGTCTCATGGCTGTGAACCGACTAATTCATCTTATTTACCTCTGTAAATCATATAACTGTAAAAGTAGCTAACAGAAGAAAAATGAATATAACAGCTTATGATAAATTGACTTTATTAAAACTGATAAAAAACATTAAGTGCAATATTAAATATAAATAATGAAAGAAACAATAATTGTAAGTCTACATATTGTAATGACAATTTAAGAACTTAAAGGGTGATTTGAGGATACATTTACTGTTTTGAAGACTTGAGTTTGTGCTAATTTAAAATATCGGATATGTATCAAAATATTGGATATTTTCGAAAATATCATGAAATTTTCGAACCCTGATGGATACCAAAGTTTACTAGTGGCAAAAATGCATTTTATAGTCTGTCCTCGATGACATCAGAGAAAGGACCGAGAAGGGGGAATCAGGGGAGGGGGGATTGCTCCCAGAAAATTATCACAATTCGCCTGTGAAAAATAGCTTTAGTTAATCTTTGGTTGTGTTTGGTTGCAAGGACAAAAGAGTTGGGTATATTCAAGGTGCATGGAGAAATTTTCAGAACTGACCTCAAATATCGCAATTTTAGGAACTTTTTTGAAACTTCAGGGGAAAGTAATGTTGGAGTTCTTTCCTAAGTTCTTTCAAAATTGAAATGAATTTGAAACTATTTTTTGTGACCGTAGCTTAGGAAGGATCAGCGCTCTTCAGGAAAGTTTTCCAAAATTGAAGTTTTAAACACAAAATTTTGGGTTATCTTTGTTGACACTGCTAGAGGGAGAGAAATTCAATTGTCTTCCATCGAACGTTTTCGAAATTGAAGCTTAAAATGAAAATTTAGGCTGTCTTTGGTGTTTTGGTGGTAGGGGATCAGGGAGGTTTTCGTCCGGTAACTTCTCGGTACTATTGTTTCAAAAACCCATTTTTTGGCTACATTTGAAAACAATAGAGGAAACATGAAAATATTCCAAACTGAAATATTTTTCGGAACTAAAACCCAGGTTAGGCTATTTTTGGGAAGGAAGGGTTTTGGAGCTCTCAAGCGGATATTTCTAAAAGCACAATTTTATTGTTTATACTATCTTTGGTAAAGTTAACGGAACTGGGAAGCTTCAGCGGATCTTTCGGATATTTTTCGATATTAATATCTGAAAACTATATAGACTTTTGTCCACCTCACCTCGACGATTGCGATGGGTAGGCCCTAGCGCCGTGGAAAGTTACATAAGCCAGGCAGTTCTCCTCTGGAATTTTTTAGAAATTGAAGTCCCAAAATCATAGGCATAGTTTGATCACGATGGGACAAAGAGCGGGCAGGGGTTCAGTGTGTCCTCACAAACTGTTTTTTTAAAACTGAAGTCAATTTCAGGCTAGTTTAGGCAGGAAGGATTTTGTGGCTCCACGGAATCGTTTAAAAATGAAATTTCAAGGTATAGTGATTGCGTTGCAGCAAAAGGGGGATCCGGGGTCCTTCCCCGAAAGTTTTTGAAACTGACGTTTGAAAATTACTATTTTAGTTTATTTTCCAATACAAGTTTCAGTGAAAGGAGGTGGGATTAGAGGCGCTTTTAAAGATGCTAATTAAAAGTATATTGGTAGTAATGTCTGGGAATAGATTTCGGGGTCCTCCAACGAAAAAATTTCGAAAAAGAAATCCAAAAAATGTCATTACGCAATTTTTGATGACATTAGAAAGGGCTGGTCTCGGAAAAAACATTTTGGATTTTGGAGGCAATATTTTTAGGCTATGTTTGATTAAGTTAAGATGGAAGGGGTGAATCAGAGACTTAATTGGGTGCTTACGATCGGTGGTTCAACCAGCGAAATTTTCCAAAATTAAAGTCCTAAAAACACAATTTTAAGCCTTCTTTAGTCTTGTCAAGGAGGCCATGGCATCCTTTTGGATCTTTGTTTTGGAGCCACATTTGAATTTGCTTCCTGGTGCAAGAGCCCTGCCCTCCTACCTGATCTGAAACCGGGCAGTTCATTCGGGATTTTAATCAGAAAAAAATGCCGTGAAGGGGGAAAATTACAAAATTTTAGTTCGTCATTCAAATATGTTCGACTCTCAGGGGAGTCGCAATTTTCTACTTTCTCTCCACGCATCCATGATTGTTGAACACAGAATTTGTTGTTTAAAATGCTTGCGAGAGTATCTAATCAGTTTAGCTTTTTTTTTTTAATACATAAAATATGTCTTCATTGCTTAGATCTATAAAAGCTTGGGAGGTAAATATCAGTGGCCACCCTCGGTGATCCTTTTGGAAGGCACCCTTTCATGCTTCAGGAGGGGACCATTTCCCTCATTTCCCCTCCCCTGTATCCATGCCTGATTACCAGTTCTGTCACAAATTTTTCAACCAAATGAAGCATGTGTGTGAAGAGTAGATATTAATGGACAATGAACCAACACAATGTTCCCTAACATTCTATTTCTCTTAAACTATGCTATGCTGTCGGGAAATCGGCGCTTACTTTGCTAATTGAACATTTAAAATTCAGCATATTTATTCGACTTATTATAAGTTATCTGGTGAGAAATTCTTGAGGAATTTTGCTTGATAAAAACAACTGTATGATGCGGCCTGCGACCGCCCCTTGCTTTGGCCATCCGTGTACGGTGCAAACGCTGCACATCTGCTAGGATCGGCTCTGAACTTCGGCATTATTATTTAATCAACTTCAAATTATTGGATTTATTTTTAATGTAAGAACACAAAACCATAAGCTTACTTTTATGTGCTTAATTTTAAATTTGACAAAAAAAAAAGAGGAGGGGGGGGGGGTATCAAAAGATCTGACAAGGGGACTCCATAATGAGTGAGGGGAGGGGGAAGAAAGCAACAAAGATTGTCACTAAAAGAATGTTTCTGCCGCTTTTATTTGCTAAAAATTTGAAAGAAAAATTATTCATACCTCTGTGATACAAAATTATTTGTAACTCCAAATTCTAAAAGTGAAAATAGAAGTCTGGCTTTTTGTTGATTACTGGTGAAGCTGATTAGCTTTACATAGTGTGCAAGAGCATGGGGCAGTTCTTCCTACAAAAAATACAATTTTGTTCATATATTTCAAATTTAAGCAAAAAGAAGCAAACTAAAGTGTAAAACACTTTACACTGAAACAAAATTCCTAAGAACTGGATATGACTTTTCTTCATATTTCAATCTACAAGTAACATAATACTTAAAAAGAAAATTCAAACAGAAAATTTATAACTAAATTCTGCACATAAAATAGAGAGGAAAATGTAAAAATAACATTGAACAATCTTAAAATGGAAATTGTGATTAATTTTCTAAAACGAGAATGTTGACCTATTATTGAAATCAGGAGAATAAACAAAATGAACCCTTTTTCTTAAAACACTGATTTTTAATCTGTTGGGCATGACTCCCTAGGCAGGCAAAAAATCATAGCAAGGGAGGCACCCATGTGTTACCAAAAATTTTTGATCAAAAAAAAAAAAAAAAAAAGTCTAAATGATGTGGGAAAATAAGAATCAGCAAAACATTGATGCTAGGTCATTTGGGTTTGAGCCAATCCACTAAAAACAGAGAAATCATTTTAATGACACTACGGTTTGAGAAAATTTGCATTGAGAAACACAAAACCACCTATTGCATTTTACTAAAGTTAGTACTACAATATAATACTAACGAAATCTGTTTGGTATCCAAAATTTACTTCACAGAAAATATGGTATTGTTTTTTTAATCCATTAAATTATTTATACAGCAGATAGTATATTTATGAAGTCACATTAGTACAAAATTCAAGAGGGGTAGAACAATTTTTGTATGAAATAATTAAAGAAATAAAAAAGTTTTAACGTATCAATTTTGAAATGAACTAAAAAAGATCAAATAATTTCTCTAAATTTCATGTAGATTTTAAGTCCTTCACAATCTAAGAAATATTTCAGAATTTCTTAGATAGTCTGAAAAGTCTGAGATTGTGAGTTTTTAATAGCTATCAAAATCCTTGTGAGCTTTAAAAGGAAAAATATAGGCGGTGCATGCAACAGACAATTGGCGCATTTATAATTTAACTAACAATTGTATTACTCTGCAATGATAGCTCTCCTTTAAAATTATAGTTATGTAGTACATGCACCCCCATCTTTTTCCCTTTAAAGCTTACAAGTAATATGACAGCAATTAAAAACTCACAATCAAATTTTGCAGACAATTTGTAAAAAATTCTAAAACTGTATGGAGCTTTTCATCCTAAAAAAGTTTTTTTTTCTATTTTTGAAAATATTGATAAAATTCACTTTGTGGCAGATAAGCTATTAAGCTCCTGATCTATAAAGTACAACTCTCCATAAACCTCATAACTTTTGAGAAGCAAACAGTTGCAGTTAAGAAATCTATTTTATTTTTATGCATTATAAAATCAATAGCATCTTATAGCAAATTGAATTTGAGACTTTTTTTCTTTCCTTTTAAATTAAAAATGCAGTAAAACCCCTCCAAACGGAGAAATTCATATGTGGACAGTGTTTAATTCCCTGATTTCAAGGCAAATAACATTATTAAACCCCTCTCCAGTGGATGCAGTTAAATGCAGTTTTAAAAAAAAATAAATTTTAATATTTTTATGAACTCTTAAGATACTTTTACCATATCTATACTAATATTATAAAGAGAGAGGACAAATTTTTGTGTGTTTATATGTTCGAGGTAATCTCCGGAACTATTGCAGCTATTTGAAAAATTCTTTCACTAAATGAAAGGTGCCTTCTTAGTGAGTAACATAGGCTATAATTCGAAAACAATACGATAAATAGTTCTTTTATTATTCCAATTTAGGCCCAAATTTCACGTAAATTGCCTATTACAGGTGTGGAAAATTACTTGCACATATTAATATTTTATATCCTTGAAAAGGGTAGAATTTTCCACATTTTATGCAATTTGTTTCAATGCTCTAAATTTCATTACGACAGGAGCAATTTGCGTTTTTATCTCGAACTTTTTTAGGCTTAGCTGAAATTTTGGCAATACTTTCTTCATTAAATCTATCAATAAAAAGTGAAGGAATTGTCCCACAGTTTTCTTTTAGACACTGTTGGAAAAAGCGACATTTTTTACTCTAGAAAAATCTCGACCTGCGGTCAAAAAAATCAATTTCTATCTCCAAAGGAAAAAAAGTTACAAGCAGTTAAAAACAAAGTTCGAATAAATCTAATCTCCATTAAAATTATTGATGTTTTGTTTCGCATTGCCATCTTTCAGTTTCGCTTCATTTTAATTTCTTAAAGGTCTACAAACTCGGCGCCACGAAATTATATGCTATGGGGAAAATAATTCCCCCAGACAATGTAGAAATTGCGGGAAGAGTTTGAAAACTAGGAGTCTGAGCAATTTTCCCGATTGTCGCCAAATTTGTGGACGCCAAAGACCAAGGGCTAATGTAATTCGGCCATGGCCTTGCTGATAGTGACAGAAGCAAACAATTATAGCCCATAATTGACGATAGCGCCAAATCCCAGTTATCAAAATATCTTCGAAATTACTAATGAAAAGAAACCAGTGCATCGTAAAAGCAGGAGGGATGGAAATTGTATTTGTACGCGATTTTACATTTAATTCTGAAGAAGAACATTATTATGTTTTAGCTTTCAAAACTTAACGAAATCCAAACAAAATATTAATGTAAAAAGTAGCCAAGTTTGATCGAAATGAGGTTCTGGGTAGACAGTGTCACCGACAAGATTCTGATCTCAACGGATAACAAGTTCCATAGCAGTTCCTCATGGAAATTGGACTGCCCCGTGTTCTTCAATTCATTTTGAAATTTTTTTTTTTTTACTTTCTTTGATCCCGGATTTAAACTTAGCAAGTTACTGGCGAGTTTTGATTTGTTTTTATCCGAAAAAAATGTACGACATTTTCTTCTTTTTTTCTGATGATGATTTTTAAATGTTCCACTGGATGGTTTTTTTTTTGTTTGTTTTGTTCGTTAGACGGATGGGTTATGAGAGCGTGGTTGCTGGACGAGTTTGGCGATAAACAATAGAGTTGCGGAACTATTTTTACATTTGGAAGATATTATTTTATGTCTTTTTTTGTTTATTTGGCGAAATATTTTAAATTGCGGTAAAAACCGCTTCACTCCCTAAATAGACTTTTAAAGCAACTGTAAATCTAATTTAATGATTTGACGAAAAGTTTTAAACTCCAAAGAAACTTTAATAGTTTTATTTTCTTTGAAAGGTGTGTACGCATTTTATAGTACAAAGAAAAATGATCATTTTACATCAGAGGGGAAGGGGGAGTCAATTTTTTTTACTCAACGGACTTCCATTAATTTTTTTGCACGGGCATCGCTGTGCGGGTACTGATAGTATATTACAAAACTATAAGGAGGGAAATGTGGGGCAAAGAGAGAACTTACTTTTTTCAAAATGAACAAATTAGAAATATGTGCTGAAAATTAAGGTATATGAAGAAAGAACAATGTATTTGAAAACAAAACCTGCTCTGAAACATTATTTTTAGCACTAAATTTGTGCCTTCAAAAAAAGTGGAAAATTTTCACCTCTTTTTTTTATGGGGCAAAGTGAAAATTAATATATTTTTCGATGAAATATTTTCTATTTGACTGTCAAAGATATTATTGATCAAATAAATGAGTAAAATTAAAGAAAAATGGTTTCATGAAAAGGAAACCTCTACTAATAATAAAGCTGAAAGTCTGTCTGGATCTCTGTGATGCGCATAGCGCCTAGACCGTTCGGCTGATTTTCATGAAATTTGGTACAAAGTTAGTTTGTAGCATGGAAGTGGGCACCTCAAAGAGATTTTTCAAAAATTCAATTTTGTTCTTTTTCTATTCCAGTTTAAAAAAAATTTTACTGAGTAAATCATCACACGGTTCCATGTTATGATAAATTACGAAATTATCATAACGTGGAACCGTAACATGGGCAAGCGAAGGAATGTAGCAAATTGGTGTGAGAATCATTATCCAATATTTGTAAAGATGGAGGGGAACCAAATGAGCTTTTCATTTTCTACTACGGGCAAAGCCATGCGGGTTACTCTAGTGAAACAATTAACGAATAAATAAATAAGTTAATATATCAGGAAAAGTAAATGAAGGAATGAAATTGAATTCATTAAAAAAAATGAGTAAATGAATGATAAAAAAAGAATTATTAAGTGCAAGATGGTAAAGAAAATAATTAATGAATGAATACATAGATGATTTGATAAAGGATTGTATAAGTAAATGAAACAAACTATTTCACTTTGCCCATCCGTTTAGCCCCGCATGCACTTGACTAACCGTACAAAGCATTTAAATTATAAACAAGCATCATATTAAGCAAATAAATACTGTGCCAAATGTTAGTAGATCTAAATCAATATTTAAAATGTTAATAACAAGAGCTTTATCATTAAATAATGACAAAACAAATTTATGACTAAGTATTACAATATGAGTATCAATTTTTGAAAATGGCTTGTAATATCATAATCTTTGATTTTTAGAGGTAATTTTTTCTTGATGGAGCAGACTACATTCGTTGCTACATAGTTAAAATATTACTAGATAGGTGGCCACAACAGCAGTTTGACCTGCTATTTCAATTTTCTCCACAATTCTCTTGCATCTTAATTTTATTTAAAACATAAAATAATTATAAAGTAAGAAACAAAATAAGCCAATTTAAAGGAACATAGTTGAAAATAACTACCACTTTTCAAAGTTGTTGAAAAAATTACAAGATGCAAAAGGATTGAAACTTAAAGCACAGCACACAATTTTCGGCGAATATAAGGAATTCTTTACCCCATCTTTAACTTATATGCTTCTTTTTAGCTTTCAATGACAAATAATGCATGCAACAGCTATTTTTTTCTTGTAATGAATTCTTTTAATTAAAAAACAAATTGCATTTTTGGCGCAAAAATCGGGAATTTGGCTTTTTTTATCAGGTTGTATCAAAATTTGAAAATTGGGGCAGTTTTTCCACCCCTGTGCAAATGACTTTTCCATTCCCCCCCCTCCATTCTGTTTGCCCCTATAGTTCACACCTAGTTTTAAAATTTTGGGTCCCCTTCAGGCCCGGGCCAACAGGTGTTCCTTCTCCCTTCCTGTAAGTTGTAACCATGGAGTTTTATGAGGAGACAAATATCCAAATGGGTTTGCTACTGTAAAACTCAAAAACAGAAGAAAATGTGCAAAAAGTGGAAAACATGATTTGTTCAAACAGACAAATGACTATTTAAGAGCTATTGGAAGCCCTTAACATCTCATATGGTTCCATTCAAAGCTTTTAACTGAGTAGTTGCAAATGAGACAAATGAGGGCAAAATTTTTCCCAGACGTTTGAGTGTTAAACTGAAGGAAAATCGTGTTTCGGGAGTTTTTGGCTGGAAAAACTGTTTCTGTCTGCCCAGATCCGTCACACTCACCAGCTCAATACCACTTTTGGCTCTTCCCAAAAATTAAAATTGTGCTTAAAAGAAAACGTTTTGACACCATTGTTGACATTCAGAGGGCCACGACCGAGTAGCTGAAAGCCCTCCTGACAGACGCCTTCCAGAAATGCTTCCAGTAATGGAATCAACTGTAGATAAATGCATTGTTTGCCAAACACACTACTTCGATGGAGATTAAATGAATTTCTATGTAACCTTATTACTTTTTTAATAAAAAAATATTCTTTTTGATCACACCTTGCATATGAAATTAGGAAAAAATAAAGAATGAAATACCTCCGACACAGAAGAGAAAAATGTTTTCAAACTTTCCTGATACTTTTTTAGTATTTTTGACTGGTCATCTGCTGTATGAATAATAAAACCATGAAAAGCTACAGCCAGTTCTCCTTCGGACTAAATTAAATGAAAAGATAAAATAACTTACAATGAGCATATAAATACAGTAAAAAACATTTCATAAAAACAAAACTAAGATGTTAAATATTAGTTTAAATTTTGAGATCTTGAATTTAAAGTATGTTTTTTGCAATCATAAATTGTGATAAGACCCTATACATTCAATTTCTTGTTTCTACTAACGGCTTTTATCGCAACCATAATTTAAATTCAAGAAGTCGAAATTTAAATGAATGTGACAGGAGATGGATGCTGTGAACTGGAAACTTTTACAGGGTGGCGACAGGAACTGGAAAAAAAAGTTCCCTTACTTTTCCCCGATTAATTCACCAAATTTCCCTGATTTATGTTACCAATGGTTTTCTTTCTTTGCCCTACCTGAAAAGCATTGCATATTAAATAAAATGCAGCGTTTATAACGGTTTCAGCTGTTAATTAAAAATATATTTTGAAAAGATGCTCCTTTTTTTTGGTAAAAATTGTATATTAAATTATTGACAGAAATATTATAAGAAATTTGTAACAAATACTTTACTTTCAGGAACCAGTTAACATAAGAATTCTAAGAAATTATTAAAACCATTCTTAAAGATATATCTAATCATGATAAAATTAAAAAATTTAAATGGAAATAATTTTGAACTGAATTTTCAAGCAGTATAATTGTTGCTGTAAGAATAACAAGTGATAGTTAAAGTAAAGAAGTAATGTAGTTTTACTTACGTAAATAATGCTTCTGTATGTAGGTAAACGGCAGTATCTGCAGAAATTAGTTTTCGACATATTTGAAGAAATGTGTGGTGGACTCAGTATTAACAATAGGAAAATGTTGGAATTAGACGTCTTTTTTGCACTTTTTTTTCAGCGGAAACCAAATAAGGAGTATGTACAATAAACATAACGTACAACAACTGACAAAAATGCAAAAAAAAAAAAAAACAAAAAATCTTGCAGTTACCGCCCTTTACTTGCACACAGCAGAATAGACATATTTATATAAAACAATTTGAAATCTTTCAACAACCAGTCATATTGAGCTATTCTCTAATCAAGAACTTAGGTTTTAATGAATAAATACAGTATTTTAACTATTAATAAATAATAAAAATATTTACTTATGTACACAACTCAATTTCAAATTATTTCATTACTTGTCGAAAGATATCTTAGATTACTTTAGTAACAAACAACATTGAAATGCAAAAACAATTATTAATTTCAAAATATATATGTATATGGTTTTAAAATAAAAGTTTTAAAGTATGAAAAAAAGAAAAAAAACCCTTTCGTGTAATTTGAACTGACAGCGAATAATACCAGGGAAAAAACTAAATTTGATTTTCAGTCAAAATTCAATTTTAGCAATTAAATTAAAAATGCCAAGTGATAAATTTTAAGATTTTATCAGCATTAATTTAAAAAAAAAAAAGATTTTTTCTTGAAATAGTGATAACAGTATGCCAATTACTGCAAGACAATGAGTGCAAAGTAAATGAGATTAATGACGACTTCCTCTTTGTTTGCAGGGTTGTTTATTTTATGTAGCATGAAATGCGTGGAAGGAAAATGCAAACTAGCTAAAATAAACTACTTTACAGACCCAGAAGCAATCTTCGGAAGCTCAGCCAAAGATTGAATACATTGACCTTGAGGAAATAAGATGCACAAATATGCGGCACTGTATAATTGCACCTTTAATTTCACTTTTTTATAACAAATAATTGGCGAAAAATTCGAAGAGAATTATAGTATCATTACTTCATTTTGCAAAGAAAAAAAAATTTTTTTTCTTCATTTGATCAATTTTCCCTGAATTTTTGTTATTTTTTCAAACTTCCCTGATATTTCCCTGATTTTTCCCTGAGTGATAAAGTTCCCTGATTTTTCCCTGATCTGTCGCCACCCTGTTTTATTGTGTAAAATTGAGAAGGTCATTTATAAATAATTCTATTCTGAGGCACATGGAAGCCTGCATGAAAAGCATTGAAAAATAAAATTATAGGACGGGACGTCATTCAAAGATCAAGTGAAAACAATAAGCAACTAGTGATTGCTAAAAAAAAGAAAAATACATAAATATCCTATTTATTTTGATTCAATTATGATAACACTATTAGCTAAACTTCAAACCTCTTCTGGATCAGAACTGGGTGGGGAAAAGTCATTTTGTCCAGCACGTGACACTTCATATATTTCATTAAAAATAATACTTTGAAATATATGAACCGTCATGAGCGGGACAAAGGGTCGACTTTTTCTTGGAATGGCCTTTCTTTGATGCTTTAAAATCAGCGTGAATTTTTATGTTTTCTCAATTACGAGGGAACTTGAGTTTTTTTTTTTTGCTAGGCAAACTCATATTGTTTTAAAGCTCTTTCAAATTACTGCAAAAATCAATTTTAATTTAATATTTTTTACCAGGATATAATTGTTGTTCTTGAGAAACTTGTTTCACGACAAGTTGATAACAATACCATTTCAGGCGTTATATATCAGGGTTCGCGTTTACGCGCTATAGCGGGTTTTTTACGCAAATTCGCGGGAAAGGGACGCAACTTCCGCGAAAAATTGGGTCCCAGGGATCCAGAAAACCAAAAAGATAAGAACCAGAAAAAAAATGGGAGAAAAGCTAAAGATCTATTTAGTAAATGCTTTTAAGCTTCAAAATGACCAGGAGAATCAACAGAAAGCGACTAAAATGACCCTATCTGTTTATCAGCTATTCAAACACACCCCAATTGTGGACCAGTCAATGGAATTTTAGTGATAAGACTGGAGCTTACAGTGACCTCCTGGGCAGAGCTCAGGGAGCAAGTTCACAAATAGCCCATTGTACTGTATTCTAAGAATAAGCTTTCCCTCAACTTTTGTCTTGAGGAAATTCCTAAAAACAGAAATGAAGACTAAAAATGAGAGGTTTTCAATGCAATCTTCAGGATTAATACAAGACAATTGTACAGTAAAAATATTGCAATTTGGTATTCATGTAACCAGAATTACTTTTGAAAATCACCATTTTGCATACCCAATAAAAAGAAGGGAGAAAAATATGGCGAATATTTTCCAGATCGCGCTAAACACAAAGAGTTCGGAACTTTACATTTTTCTTGTTAAATTGCTTATGAATACTTGAATTTTATACAAAAGCACTTTAACCTTGTTCTTTTTCTAATAATTCATCTCTTTCTGATGGGTTATTTTTATTTGGACTTGCAAAAGTCGGGTATTAATCTATCGCGCCATTTTGATTTTAAAAATAGAACAAAAATCAAAACAGATATTTTGAACAAGTCAAAATAAAGTCAAATATACTGATTTAAGATTGCAAATGAGCAATTTTCACACTCATATGAGAAAATGTTTCGTTTTTGCGATCGCGATTTTTGCGTTGGGTTCATTCGCTTGGGATTTATTATTATTATTATGTAATTGCCAATGATAATTGGGAAGGGGGTCTGTTTGCTTTTTTCACTAAGAAAAATTTCCAGGAAAACAAAAGTTAAGGGAGTGCTTTTTGCTTGATCAATCAGAGGCACTTGTTTTATATTTTATGGTAAAACCCATTTTTAAAGTAAATTTTGAGTTAATCTCATTGTAACTGACCAAATAGTTTCTCACATAACTGAGTCTTGCAAGTGTATTATTTGAAAATAATTTTACAATGATAAAATCACAAAAAAATTAGGGCAAAAATAACCAATTTATTTTATTTCATGCCTTCCCCCCCTCCCCCCCCCCAAGTATAAATATTTTTATATTATTCATTTAAGCACTAAGATTTTCTGTTTAAAATTTAAGGGACTCATTTTTTCCACCAAAGGAACCAAATCTATTTTATTAATGGGTCCCTGGGACCCATGTTACGGATAGTTGAGCGCGAACACTGTATATGTAATTGAATTTTATTTTTCTTTCATAGGAAAAAGTTACATGCATAATTAAAAAGCACTGCTACAGTTGAGCAGCAGCGTTTAGCATCCCCTTATAGTTTGGCATGTTTTTCTATTTCTTAAACAATTGACACTATAGTTCACACTAAGTAAATATATACAGATTTTTTAAAATTTCATCCCATATATGCATTTTCTCAAAAAATTGACCATAAATCTTGAGAAGACAAACAATTAAAATTAGACAGTAAACTCCCGATTATCCGCGGAATAGGGTGGCATAGTACCCGAGGATAAGCGAAAATCGCAAATAATCCGAATAATAGTTGGAAAACGATACTACAGTAGAAGACCATTATAACGCACACCTTGGAACCAAAGTTTTTGCGTTATACAGGTTTTCGCGTTATATAGGTCATTTCATAAATTTTTAAACTAATATTCAAAATATATCTATATATTAGCACTTCAGAATGAGTTTTATGTGTAGTGAGTATTAAAGCACTAATTATATAATGAGTCATTCAAAAAAAAAAAAAAAAGGTTTCTTTATTACAAGAAATTAAAATATACTGCACTTCTGCTAGCTTCATGGTTTGCAAAACAGCTGCATTTTCAAGAACCATCTGGTATTTTCATTTTACTGTGAATGCTAATTTTCATTTAAAAGCTTTGAATTGAGATGAAAAACTGATTCAAAATTTAATTTTCTGAAAAATTTTTATGTTTGCAAGTCAAAACAGAGGGATTTTTTAAACTTCAAAACTTATTGTTTACTTCTGAAAAGTTGTGCGGTTTATAGAGAATTGCGTTATATAGGTTGGCGTTATAAAGGTATTCTACTGTACTGTATACAATAGCTAAAAAATATGCTCGCACATACATTTAAATTTTTGCTAAAAACATTTGCTACATTCCATCTACTAACATTGAATGCAAAAAATATACATATGTAAAAGCTAAAAACGAACAATAACACAATAATTAAATGTCCATTTAATGACCGTTAAAAAAATGGTGAGAAGACCTGCGGATAAACTGACCGCCGATAAGTGGGAGTTTACTGTATAGCAGTTAATTCCATTAATTCAGGGGGATGTGCAGGCGTTATTGTATAACCCGTGTTTTTCTAAAAATTTTAATAAATAAAACACGAACCATTAGTTTTTTCCTCTTTTTGATACCCCCTACCTTTGGGTGCCAGCAGAATCATATGCAAGGGGTGCACCTACATAAAATCACAAGGCTATTTGTTTGCGCATGTGCCAGCTTGCCTCTTGGCCGGATACGAGTTAGTTGGTAATGAGATGCCATGCTAGACATGGGCATAAGTAATGTATTTCTTTTGTAGAAGCCCACATTCCGTTAATTACTTTCACGTAAATAGTGTATATTTGATATGTGTCTTCACGAAGTTCATTAAAAAAGGCTTGTAATTAGTAAAAAGATTATTTAGTCTTTATTTCAAATTCCTAATAATGTCCACCACTTACAATCAGCGACACTATTTTTACAGTGCACACAAAGATATGAAAGTAGACATCCAAGGTTTTAACCTAATTTTCATGAAAGCATGCTGTTAAGTTGCAATTATAGATTGTATAGGTCCTTTACATGAACATTTTCTGCACTGTATGTGTACATGTTTTAATTATGTGCCATGAAATTATTTTTGAACATTTATAGCTAGGAGTTAATGAATAAATTCATGTGACTTTGTGCCAAGTGCTGTCAATTTTGTCTGGAACTACCACATATTTATTAGTTTACTCAGGTAAAATACAATTTTAAGTAGGAATCAAAAAAAGAAAATCATTTGTGTTCTTTCATGTGGGTTTTTACATTAAAACCATGAATCTCTCAACAGGATTTTACTCAGGACAAAATAGAGCCAACCCTGCCAGGACTCATTGGTATAAACATGAGATTATTCTTTTTCATGATGTATTTTGTTTTGGTGTATATTGTTTTTTAAACTCATAAGCGGTCACTATGTAAAATTAAGAGGAAATGAACTTTACATTGCAGAAGCGTACGTGGGTACATAAAATGGTTAAAATAAATTTGACTTTGTTGATATTGAAAATTAATTAAAACTCTTTAAGTGGCTGGCAACGTAAAATTTCATTAGGCTATATTATGGCCAAAAAAGATGCATAAATGGCTGTTTAATTTATCTAGTGGTCACTTTTGTAAAGCCCTGGGTCTGAAAAGGTTGAAAGTTTTCTTGGTCAGGAGTGAGTTTCCTATTGCGACAGTTTCCAAGGAGGTGATCCGACAAATTTTGATAGGAAACAGCAACTCGCTCAAATTGTTTCAGTCCCAGATATTTAGTCCCCAATATTTTTAAAGTTTGAAATTAAAAACGACTTGAAAGATTTCTATAGATAATATGAAAATTATTACCAGAACTTCTTCTACAAAGCGTTCAACTTTATTTTCGGCAGATAAAATAGCAGTTTCCATCATGTATTAGAGATTAAAAATAAGAGCAGGAACGAAAAATTATTGTAACATTTCAACTACAGCTCTTATAGCACGTCTTAAACACAATCTTTAGAACGAAATTGTGACACAAGTTTCAATTTTCTTTCATGACATAGCAAACTTATAGCGCCTAAATATTCAAATATTTTCAAGACGGATTTTAACTTTTAAACACAATATGACAAAGTTTACAATAACAACGAAAAAGGTGTTTATTGAGCCAACATGACAACTAAAACAGATTCAGATCAGACTAGCCAATCAGCTTTTAACTTCTTTTCTCTGTTTTTGACCGGCTAAATAACCATCGATCATTTGTTAAAACCGCAAGCACAGTTGTAGTTAAAGAAAATAAGCAAATAAAAGAGAGCGTAAGTATGCAAATGGGCCGTGGTAGCCTGATCGGTAGGGCATTGGACTCGGGGCCGGAGGGGCTCGGGTTCGATCCCCGCTGGTCGAAGACCCACCGTCGTCATTAAAGGGGACTGGGCGACGTTAAATATGTTCGTGGTCTCAATGTCCTCCAAGTGAAACGATACCTCTGGGGGTGCTAGTACCAGGTAGCTATTAGCTCTTGGACTAGTTCTAAATTCTCATTAACTGTCCGATCCGGTGATGGTGCTGCCATCTATCGGTATATAAAATAATGGAGGCAAGGCACTTAGTATGCAGATCCCTCGACATAATACAGTTGTAGTCAGTTGTGACTCTTGAATAGAAATAGAAAGTATGCAAATTTCGAAAATGAATGCGAATTGGCAGTTTTTACTTTGGAACTTAATTTTTAATGAAACTCATGAGCTTTCACATTCGAGTGGGACCATGTTTCATAAAAGAGGAGGAACTTAAAAACTGTATCTCTCATCATATTAGCGCAGTAACGCCAAATGTAATATAACTCGTACAGTCCCCCCCCCCATATATTTTGCTTTGCGTATACACCAAACGAGAACAAAAAAAAATTTTCAATTTTGATGTATTTTTGACAAATTTTTTAATAGAATATTCCAGTGAGGTTGAAAAATTTGCATCAAAACTAATTGTAAGTTTTTTTTTTTTGTTCATTTTGTTACTATGTCTTTCCTGCATAATTTTGTCCTTTTCTCAACGCCACATTTATTCAGGGTGGCGACAGAAACTCAAAAAAGGTTTCCTGATTAGGTTCACCAAATTTCCCTGATTTACGTTTTCAATGGTAATGTTTTCCTTGCTTTGCCCTACTTGAAAAGCATTGCATATTAAATAAAATGCAGTGTTTAAAATGTTTTCAGCTGTTACTTAATTAAAAATACATTTTTAAACAATGCTCTTTTTATTTGTAAAAATAGTGCAGTACATTATCTACTGGAAAATATAGGAAATCTAAAACAGATACTTTACTTCAGTAACCAGTTCACATAAGAATTCTAAGAAATTATTACAAACATTCTTAAAGAAATATCCAATCACAATAAAACTATAAAGCTTATATAGAAATAATTTTGAAATACATTTTCAAGAAGTATAACTACTGCTTCAAGAAAAACAAAAACAATTTACTTACGTACACAAGGTAACTCAATTTCAAATGATTTTTTTATTTGTGGAGAGGGGGGGAGGGAATCGTAGATTACTTTTCCATTAAACAACATTGAAATGCAAAAAACAATCCCACGTCGCGTGATAACTTTTCTCCTCCCTCGCTCTTTCGGCTGCTGACATTAATTTGGCAACCAGAATTTTTTTAAATTTGTATGAAGAGTATGTTGTTCAAATGTCAATGTTGTTTACATTGATTTTCAAAAAGCTTTCGATAAGGTACCGCATGTTGCTCTACTTAGCAAATTAGCTGATATAGGAATAGGAGGGAAAACTTTCATTTGGGTAAAAAATTGGCTGGCCGGAAGGAAACAAAGAGTAGTTGTAAAGGGAAATTATTCTAATTGGAGTGAGGTCTTAAGCGGGGTTCCTCAAGGATCAGTGTTAGGGCCTGTTTTGTTCATTGTCTTTATGAACGATATTCACAAAAATATTTCTGGGAACATGAATTGTTTTGCTGATGATGTCAAAGTTATGGGGACTGTAGAAAATGAAGAACAAGCAAATCAGCTGCAAGAGGATCTAGATCATATTACGGAGTGGGCTGATAAATGGGGTATGGCTGTTAATGTTGGGAAATGTCAAGTGCTACATTTAGGGCATGGAAATAAGTGTACAAGTTATTATTTGCAAGGTTCAGTCATTAGTCAGGCAGACAAAGTTACTGATCTGGGGGTCCTAATAAGTCAGGATTTAAAGTTTAGCCAACAGTGCAGCATTGCTAGCAACAAAGCCAATAAGATGCTTGGGTTTATGAATAGATCTATTTCAAATAAATCTAAAGAAGTTTTGGTCTCCTTATCTTAAGAAAGACATTAATGTATTGGAAAGGGTTCAAAGGCGGGCTACAAGGCTAATAAGTGGACTTTAGCACTTAGATTATGATTCCAGGCTTAGAAGGCTAAAAATGTACAGTCTTGAGCAAAGAAGAGACCGAGGGGACATGATTCAGCTGTTTAAATTTATTAAAACGAAAGATGTTACGGGGCTAAAGTTTAGCACTGAAAACAGGACAAGGGGTCATTGTTTTAAGCTATTTAAATCTCAGGCTAACATGGATATTAGGAAAAATTATTATTTTAGCAGGGTAGTGGAACCTTGGAACAGCTTACCGGAATAGGTGGTAATGAGCAAAGGAGTAGACAGTTTTAAGAGGGCCATTGATCTTCACTGGGGATTGTAAATTGACTAGGACCAGTCTAGCTGGGCCCAGAGCCTGTTGCTGGTTGTCACTTTTGTATTTGTATATACAGTTGAGCCCGCTCAAAAGAATATAACGCTTAACATAATACATTTTCAATGTACCTAATCAATGTAATGTGTGATTTTGATCTCGGATAAAGGAATATACCGCTTTTTAGAATATTTTTCCTTGGCAAGATGATTATTCTATTAAGCGGGGTGAACTATAACTTAAAAAAAGTTTTGTTTGCCTATTTACCCCCCAATTTTTTGTAGTTCCAATTACTCCTTATATGGCTTTAAAATGTATAATTTTATATCTATTTTTCAAATTTTCCTCCGGGAGAGAAACCCGGACCCCCCAAATTTGGGGATATTCTATACCACACCTATAGAAGAGCCCTTTGCCACTCTCATGATACCATTCCCTCTTTTAAGGCCAACTCAAAAGTTTGAAGTACAACTCTAGTAGAACAAGATGCACTTGAAGAGAGTAAACAAAATTATATTTTTTTGGAGTTGAATAAAAAAACGTGAAAAGAACTTTCCCAGATGCGATATCTTTCATCTGTAATAAATTGTCCCCCTTCCCCCCAAAGATATGTGAACATGCATCTGAAAATATTTCGCGCCCCCCAACTAGTCTTTCCACCGCCCTCTTTGGAGGCCCAGCACGGGCCTGCAGAAGACGTGTAGGAAATTAGGGTACTTAATTTTGCAAAGTAAAAAAAAAAAAAAAAAAACAGAAAATGTTTTTCTTCATTTAATCAATTTTCCCTGACTTTTTGTAATTTTTTCAAAATTCCCTGATTAATAAAGTTCCCTGTTATTGAATTTTAGAGTTTCTTGAGGGAAAACCCCCCTTTAGCCGATGGTTTTTAATATTAATTTTGCATGTGACAAAATTGTGATGAGTTTCTCTAACTTGATCAACATTTCTTTTTTGAAAGTGTCTTAAATAACGGAAAAAAATACAAAACAATCAAGAGGGGGGGGGGGGGAGGATTTATATTTTAGCTAAGCAAGAAACAAATCATAAGAAAAACATTGTTCAAACATGATTAAACCTTTTATAGAATTTGAAAGCACTCTATCTTGCCACGAAAAAGTTCACAATTAACATCAAAATTCATTCCACCCTCTCCTTCTTCTCAAGAGTTATCACTTCTTCACATTGGCCATGGGTTACAAGGGTTAGTGGTTTGTTTGTAAGAGTTACAAGCTTTTGAATAAAGGAATATCAATATGCTGCCATTGCGCATTTTTTGATCATGTTGAACTTGGCATTTCAAAGTATAGTTGTAAGATTTTTAAAATGTTAACTTATTTAGATGCTTGCCACAACACTTAAGAAAAAATGTAGCATAACAAAATGAGACCTCAAATTATATTCTTTTGTCTCTAAAAGCTTATTTTATCAGAGGCAATTTAATGAAATTACGTCTGACACTAAATTGCATGAAAACTGGGTTGGCATAGTTTTACCATTTTGGAGAAGAAATAAAAATCCAAGGCATTTTTTATTGTTTCTGCCATTTCTGTGTACATATTTTTCTTTTTAGAAGTGAATTAAAATTAAAACAGTAAATGCTTAGTAAAAACATGAACAGTTTAGTTTTATCTTTATTTAAACTAAAATCAATTTTCAGCAATAGTAATCATTCATTGCAAGCAGGGCTGTGGAGTCGGAGTCGTACTGATTTTGGGGTAAAGGAGTCGGAGTCGTTAAAAACCAGCCGACTCCTACTCTGGGTTTCTCTTTTTCATTCCTTTTCAGACTCTCCTTTCATTTTTTAAAAACTGACTACCAATTGGTTCGATTACATGTATAAAAAGATACTAATGAGAAAATAACTGCCATTATGGCAATCAGCTAGCTTGAGTGCTTACCGAACTTTTTGTAGCCGTCCCCTAGTTTGCTTGCTTTTCAACTTAACTAATAGCAATTGTCAGCAAACAGTTTTGTTGCCTAACATTTTCAAGTAATCACTTTCAAATAAAAATAGAAATATAGTGTTTTGTTCGATCTCAGTTGTAAAATAGTAAAAGAAACATAACAAATTAGTAAATCGAGGCCCGTAGCTATAAGGTTGAAACATTTAAGGGTGATCGGCAAATTCAAAGAAGTTCTGGCGCAAAAGAACGAATCCAAAAGATTCGATGAAATAATCGAACGTTTTTTTCCTTATTAAGACTATTTCTATAAGCTTGGTTCTCACTAAAAAGTATGGAACAAAATTAGTGTAAATGATTTCTTGATTACAACACTCAATAATTGCAGTTAATCTTAAAATCTTCATATTAAGGCTAATTCTAAAGCAGCCAGTAAAATTTAAATTAAAAATTTAGCGAAGAAGAAATATAGGTATAGTAAAAGCTATTCGTACAAATTTGTACACCGCTGCATTTTGTGTAAAATTAGCTCCTGACGTATATGTTTCCTATTTTCGTTGAAATTTTATTGATGAAATATATTTTAAAATATATTCGCCAAAGTTTTCAGATTTAAAGTACTTATATTCCTTATAAACTCTGAAATTAACTTTTGGGGGTCATCTAGCAGATGGGTGTCACCCGGGGCAACCCCCCCCCCCTCTCAAGAACTTGGATTTAGAAAAAAAGCTTTTTTCCTCACAGCTTTCAAAAATTGAAAGCACACGATTTGATCAATATCTATTTGTTAAACATTAAAAGGGGGCAAATTACAAGTAATCCTTTTCAAATTTTTTAAACAGGGATTGTTAAGTCATCTCACTTTTTAATCGAAACTATTGGAAAATTTGATTTTTAAATTGAATTTCTAACGTTGTATGCGTCTTGGGTTTACAATAAAAACAAAATGCAAAATTTTCATAAAAAGGAATTAATATTTTAATCTCTGTTTAGAGGTTTTTCCCCCTTCCCCTGAAGGGAGAGAGGGAGTTGAAAAAATACAATTAAAATAAAATTTTAAAAATCCCGAGTCGGAGTCGGGCATTTCAAAATCCAGGAGTCGGGGTTGGAGTCTGCCATTTTCCTTCCGACTCCGCAGCCCTGATTGCAAGTAAAAACTTGATTTACCATAACACTCTTTAGTTTAGACCCCTCCCCCTCCATTAGTAAGTTTTGTACTTTGGATGGGGGGGGGGGGGAGGCAGCAGGTTTTTACTTCGTGATGATAAAATGTGGAATTGATTTGTTTGACATTTTGCATGCCAATGATTTTAAAAAAATATGGTTCTTAACAAAATTTTAATCTCTATATTTACAGTAAAAGACCGTTACAACGCCGACCTGTATAATGCAATTCTCTATAAACCGCACTACTTTTTAGAAGTAAACAATAGGTTTTGAAGTTTAAAAAATCCCTCTGTTTTGCTTTGCAAACATAAAAATGGTTAGGCAAATTAAATTTTGAAAGATTTTTATCTTTCCATCTTATTTCAAAGCTTTTAAATTGAAAATGAGTACTCATAGTAAACAGAAAATACCAGATGGCTCTTGAAAATGCAGCTGTTATGCAAACTATGAAGCTAGCAGAAGTGCAGGATTTTGATTGTGAAACATATTTGTGTATAACTAATTGTAATATGGGTGCTTTAATACTCATTGCAGATAAAACTCATTCTGAAGTGCTAACATATAGATATATTCTGAATATTAGTTTCAAAATTTGTAAAATGATCTATATAACGCAAAAACCTGTATAACGCAAAAGCTCTGGTCCCAAGGTGTGCGTTATAACGGTCTTCTACTGTATTTCAATGATATTATACTAAAGAATAAATGAAAAATTTTGGTCAAAACAATTGTTCTGATGACTTAACAATATTTAAAAAATAATAATAATTACAATAACATTTACTCATAATGATTACATTATTGTAAAGATTTCCATGTTTAAAAAATATTTTGTCTTCTGTAATTTTATTCATATAGCTAACAATTTTTCAAAAAATACGACTTTTAAGCTCATTCACACGGAAGGAAATAAATGCAGTTCATTTTTTTCTTTTAAACTAAATTTTTTAAACAAGAGATAAAACGTGAATTTACTAATCTAAACCAAAGACAAAACATGAATTTACCAATCAGAATGTTTGTGTCCTCTTAAGAATCTGTAGTAAAATAAAAGTTTTGTATACAATGCAGTTACAAGACAGTAATCTACATTAATGTAATAACATCAGGGTTGCCACGGAAGTTCAAGAATGAAATTCCCTGACATTTCCAGGTGGTTTTGAGAAAAATTCCAGGTTACCGATCTCCACCTTCATTCTGCAACATTAATATATACATCTCAAATTTTGATAAAACTTACCTCATTTTCAAACTTTACAAACAATGGTTACCAAACTTAATTTACTCAAGCTGAAATAATAAAAAATATGCTAAGGGTGGTTCAATTTTTTTTTTCCTCTCAGCTCGAGTCCAAGACACCCCTTATTTTTTTAGACTTACTAATAGTATTGTGCTGTAAAAGTTTTAGCTTCTTACTCAAATTTTAAGAGGGTGCTCAATGACCCCTTAATTTAACATTAGCTCAAGCATAGAAAAAGTCACAAATTTAGAAACATTTAATTTCCCCAACTGTTTTTTTTTATGTAAGTAATTATTTTATTGCAATGAATATGCATATATAACTTGTGTAGATTATAGTATGTAACATTGTTTTTTCAGTTCAATGTATTTTTTTAACCCCCTCCTCATACTTATGAAGTTTGAGGGAGGGGTCGAGCACCCTCTTTCAGTTGGAATAGGAAGTTAAAATTCTTCCAGTATATTACTATCCACAAGTCTAAAAACATTGAGTGGTGTCCTGTTTTCTAGGAGAAACCTTATTTTTAAAGTGTATCTTTGAACTACCCTAATGTACTAACACAAGTAAAGCAAATCACTGTAATAAACAATTAATATAAATGTAGCATATCTAATTTTCAATAGCGAGGAGCCACTGCCTTACATCAAGTGAAAGAACTGCAAAATTAACAATTGTGACATCTGTATCACAAAAATAAAGTTAATTGCTAAAATAATCTGAACTAAAAACTTATGAAACCTAAACTTTTCAGTTATTGCCTTCCACCCCTCCAATCCATTGAACTTAAAGTGCTTTTAGACTTTGACCTGTAAAAAAATCATGTATCTTTTAGCTTCACATATTTCCCCTGTTTGTTGCTCATAAAACAGGGGTGCTCCCCCCCCAAGTTCAATGGCACAATCCCCCCCCCCCCAATATTTCTGAACGCCTTAGCGCTTTTTTTTATTTTTAATCCTCTTTATTTATTTTTTAAAAATTATTATTGTTTTGAAAGAAAAGTGTGCTCGCTCCCCAATAAAATACACACACACACACAGATGATAATAATAAAGTAAAATAATATGAGTAAATAATTTGAATAAAAATAAAGTAAAATAAATAATTAAAAAATCCCCCCCCCCCCCCCGCTCCAAAAAATTTTGATGCCGCAACGTGCGCCATAATCACTCCTGTGGGTACCCTGTCATAAAGTTAAATTTTGAGCATTAATCAGAAACTTCTCTGATGTGCAGATTTTTTTAAATCGGATTACTTTTATTTTGAAAGAAAGAAGCGCATTGGAAGCCTTTAAAGATCACTACCAAAATACTAAAAGATTAGCGATACTTCTGTAAAAAAGAAACTTTCTAAGTTTAAAATTGTCTAATGAACTAAATTTACAGAACAAAATTGTTTAGAACAATACGATTTCATTAATTAATTTAAAGAAATAATATAAAATATGAAAAGATTATTGCAGCTCATTAAAAACTTCAGTTGCACTCGCAGACAAAACAATGTGCTGTGCATCATAACTTCAGGACTGCTGACGTAAACAAAAACAAGCAGCGTTTAAAAAGAACTGCAGGGGGAAGAAGAAAGAGGGGAATGACGAATGGGGAAGGGAATGGCGAATGGGAAGGGAATGGCGGCGAAAAAAACAAGGCTGAAAGTTTTTTTTTTGGCATCATATACAGTGGGCCGCTCTAAGAAGGATTGGAAATATGCAATTTTTCATTTTCCCTGACAATTCCATTTTTTCCCGGTGCGTGAGAACCCTGTAACATGTAGCAAAATTATTTTGAAGTTAAATTAAAAATTATTGACAAATTTTGAAAATTTTAGGAAATTTTTAAATGCATAAAACTTGTCCCCCCCTCCTTTCCCCTTTATTTAAAAATAAAAAAGTTTCTACATCTGAAACTCATGAGATAGCTCTTATCTTGTTATAATGTCCAATGGTGCAATGGTTGTTTGCTACTACGTAGTAATATGTTTATACAAAATATGTAATTCTCAATATACTATACTATAAGATACATAGAGGTTTATTAGAAAGAATAATAAATCACTGCCTGCTAGCCAACTTTGGCAAGTTTTTGACACTTGGAAGTTGTTACCGTAATGTCAAAAAACTTCTTTTCAACATGGTTTTTGACCTTGTACATTAAATTTATTAATTACTTTTAATTAACTTAATTAGTGCAATGTCCAAATTATAGTTAAATACTTTTTCAACATGAGGAAGTCTTGTGTTTGTAAAAAATGTCAATAAATATTGTATATTTGACAAATATCTGAGAATTCGACAGTTTTTGACTTCCCACGTCAAAAACCCAACTCTGCTGCTAGCTCATGAACAGAGGCCGGTAGTATTTCCTAGGTTTAAACCGTGAATTTTTGAAGTTATTTAAGTATAGTGTCAGACGTAAATAATTTTTACGTCCGACATCATGGGCGCCCATAATAAAAAACTGTAAGGGATGTTTTCCCTATGGTTTAGCAGCATCTTTTTTCCAATGGTAACCAATTTCAGTACAGATTAGAGTTATTAAAATGTAACATTTTTAACTAATGGCTGGAAAATAAAGGTTTTTGCAAAGAAAGAAATATTAAAAGCAAGGAAGTTGTAATTTCTATGTGTGTGAGGGGGGAAGGGGGGGAGCTCCCAAAGAAAGCAGTGTGCTGATAAAGAGTGTCCGCCCATTAAGTCTTCAAGCCCCTCACTGCAAAAGAGCGATGACGCAGGCAGTGTGATGACGTCACCGTCGCTTGAACTTAAAATTTTTTTAAAAAAAAAGTACTTATATCGCAAAAATTTTTTCATGCATAATGTTCATGTATGTTATTTATCATATAAAAATGAAATTACAAAACAAATACTTCCCTATTGATAAAGAATGGCTTCTCCAAATTTCCGAACTGCAGAAATTAAATTTTCTCATAGAGAAATTTGGTTTGTTACTGCTAATTTTGGTAAATGTAAGTACTATAGAAACTTATATGGTGCAATTCCATGTCGAATAATTTCAGTTTTTTCAATTATTTTCTTATTTTTTGAGATATTTTATGAAATATTGCCTCTAATTGAAAAAAAAAAAAGAGCTACACTTTGAAATCTGTTGCTGAGGACATATATTCATCGTTATGGTAATTGTTCAGCTGAATAATTTTTAAGTTTGCAGTTTGAATAACATTATCATTTTTTAAGAATTTGTTAAAAATCAGTTTTTTAAAGTCTTTAATTATGTATACTGCAGGGGGGCCAGGAGGGGTCATGGTGCAGACTGCGCCAATGAAATTTTTACAAAGGGTGTTTTAAGGCATATTTTCTCATTTTTAGGGGTACTCTTGCTTTTTTTTGGGGGGGAGGGGGAGGAGTCTTAACAACATTTAAGGGGCAGACACCCCTGTATACTGAACTATTAATCAAGAAAATTATACTTTAATTGCAACCTGTGCTTTGACCTGAGCCGTATTTCGTGTTGATCTTTCTAAGACCAGATTCATAACACCAGTTTATAAAACACAATTGTCTATAAACTGTACAACTTTTCAGAAATAAACAATAAGTTTTTCATTTGAAAGAACCCTAGCTATTCTGCCTTGCTAACATAACAATTCCTTGGCAAATTAAATTTGAAAAAAATTTCATCTTCTCACCTCATTTCCATTATTTTAAATGAAAATTGGTATTCACAGTGAAAAAAGTACCAGATTATTCTTGAAAATGCAGTTCTGTTGTGCCAAACCATGAAGATAGTGAAGTGAAAGTGTAGGATAGTGCACTTACTTTTGATTATGAAAAAGATTTATTAATGAATAATTTATTTTGCATAATCTGAGCTTAAATAATCATTGTAGTTAAAATTTATTTGGATGGTATTCATACATTCTAAATATTTTCTAAATCCGTGAAATGTGTGTGTGATTTAAGGATGTGTGTGAAGGTTAATGTGCCTAAATGAGATGCGATTTCCCATAAGCTTGTAACATTTAGGGAATATTTGACCACATTTTGCGTTTGTTAATGCTTGATTTGAAAGGGACTGAATATAATTTTTCTTTTACTCTTAAAATAAAATTTGTTTAGAACAAATTGCATTTCTGGTTATTATGTAAAAAGATAATACATCATTATCACAGTTAGGTCATTTTTGTCACATTTAGGGTATAGTGAAAACCTAACTGATACATCCCATTCAATCCGCCTAAATGTGACAATGTTGTTTATGCATTTTAATTATCTTACTAATATTATATATGCGAAAGTTTGTCTGTATGGATGTATGGATGTATGGATGGATGTATGGATGTTTGTTACTCTTTCACGCAAAAACTACTGAACGGATTTTGATGAAACTTTACAATAATATAGCTTATGCATCAGAATAACACATAGGGTAGTTTTTGTCCCGTTATGGGGGGCAAAACCCCCCTAGGGGGCAATAAAACACAATTTTTGTATAAATTCTCTAATATTGGGATGAAAAAAATACTTGCACATATTTACATTATATGACCATCGAAAGCTCTGATTTTTCTGCTGAAGATGGCACCTGTTCGAAATTTCTAAGTAGAATAAAAAACGAGTTATGAGCTTTTTAGATCCATGTTCGAAGGCTTTCCTCAACTCAATACAGTATTTAGTGTATCATCTCAACTCCCTGTCGATAGCGACAATTGTTGTATTGTTGATTTTCTTTGCTTTTCGTGATTGTTAAGGCTTTTCTCAAGTCAAATCTTGAAGTAAGATTTTTGCACAAGATTGGCAAATAATACATGATTTGGCTGATGATTTTCCATTTAAACGGAACTTTAATGTAATTAATGGTTTTTATTATTATTTATGCTGATTGAACACTTACTCATTATCCAAACAACCAGCAGATCGCCAAAATTTTTGCAGAAAGATTTCCGTAGCTGATGCATTTGGCAGTTTTTTCAACGTTGTTGTTTTTGAAGCCGAAGACTACGTCATAATGTTTTCTCAGCTTTCACCATGTAAACACAACTAAATTAGGCAAATCCATAAACAGCACAAAAACTTCCATTAGTTTTCCTTTTTGCACAATTTCAAACAATCACCAAATTTTATTACTTATTTTGGTAACATTTCGGATGAAACTGTTTAGCGCCATTTTATGGTGACCAAAAATATCTCAGCATCTGGCGACGATATCTCTGTAACGAAAATTAATAATCATATCGTTTTACAAAGTGAGGAAAGAATGGGAGAGCATCATCGAAGGTACCCCGAAACGACTTTCGCAAATTCGGTAAAATCGCACCAAGAGCCACAATGATTGAAATCTCCCGAAATAACTAAAGCAAGTAATGGGGATTACGAGCGCAGCTACTTTTTTTTAATCACTTCGTACTTCATTAGCCATACAGAAAAGGTTTTAGACTCCATGTTAAAAAAAAGTATCAACAGATTAATCTTTTTAAACATGAGAAGATTAATTTCATGTTTTTTAAATTTGTATATGCTTAAATATAGTGCTTTCGTTTCTAAATCAATACTACTTTGTTCTTTATATTTATTGCTATTTTAGTTTTATGGGTAAGGAAGAAACTCGATTTTTAATCACGTCAAAAAGATGTGTTTTAAATTCTTTCACTTAAAACAGAAAACAAAAGCAAGTAACGATTTTTTCTAATAATTATTACTGATCCAGGCAACGCCGGGTATTTTTGCTAGTCTTTCTATAAGGGGATACATGATCAGCAGATTTTTATACATGTACCTGAGTAGTCATATATAAAATGTTTCTATTGAATGAACAATAAGTAAGAAATATCATTTGATGAATTACCACGGCAACAAAATTGCAATGAAAATGATCTTTATTACTTTTAACAAAAATTGAACTTGATATTTGGTGATCTCTGGAACTGTGTAGTTATTACATGACTTGAACAATTGAGGAGATCGGTTACTTCTTTTATTTTATTTAGTTCCTAAAAAATGTGGTTATATTGTTCGGGCCACTTCCAAGTCTTTGGACCACTCATTGCAATGATACCACTTCCACCTATTCTCCAAAACACTCGTTAGTATCCTTGGGAAGAATGCCCTCTCATACTCTACAATCATATAGCAACCAGCCTGAATTTTATTTTCTGGCTCTGTTGTCAAATTTTCAGTCATGTTAAGTGGGGAATGTGTTTCAGTCATCCTAATAGAAGAAAAATATTCTATGCACACAGAACAATCTCTGTTAAACTGTTAACTGTGTAGCTTGGGGTGAGGTTTATGTGCCTTTAACTCTGTAGCCCGAGCCCCTTGAATAAGGGCAGAAGGCTTTCCCGCAGTATTCTAAGTTTCTTTACCGCGGGTCTCCTAAGATAAATTCTGAAAAAGGAGCAGCCGTGAGCAGATAGGGCGTCAGTTGTCGATCTAGCTTATTTCCGCTCACTGGACAGGCGCACGTGTTCGAGACCAATCCGTAAGTTCGTCCTCTCGCTACTCGAAATGGATGTGTATTGTGTACTCAGAAACTTGTAAAACAGAAAAATAACAGCAATATTGCAAAGTGCAATGAATTTTTAGATTGAAATTAGTTACTACAAATGTATGTTCTAGCAAAATATTACCAAGCTGAAAAATGAAATGTTTATTGCAATTATATACCAAGTACAAAAATGTCAAGATTAAAGATCTCGGTATAAAATTGATATAAAAGTTACGCCACAAAAATTACAACTGGCATGCCAATATAAAATCATAATTAGTCTATTCAAATATTAATAACCTGTTGGAGAAACATACTTGCAGTTTAAAAAGAATATCATAAAGTTAATGTATTTTATAAAAGAAAAGTTGGTGTCAATAAACAATACCCGATGGAAAAAATTACACTTAACCCGTAAAATGTTTAGGCCATGTTTCTAATTTTTTGACAGTTGATTCTTATCTACTTTTAGCTTAAAATCCGAAAATGAGCTGAAAATTTCCTCGTCATGGAACAATGTTTTGCAAAACTGAATTTCAAAATTTGCCAGTAAAAATAAAAAAAAGGCAGAAATTGCAATTTTACAAGAGATTTAAAATAGTAAAAAATTAACTACCATTGTGCTAAAAGAAACCCACAAATTTCAAAGACTTGCTGACATCTATTTTGGTGTTATAAGCCTGTTTTTCATTGCAAAAAAAGGTGTAATCTTATTGATATCAGGACCTTTTTTTTCACTAATTAGATTATTTTTTACAAAGTGTTCCAACACGAACCTTTATTCTTCACCAACTCTTAGAATGAAGTATGTAAGATTTTTTTGAGCCATAAGTAATTGCTTATTATCTGCACTTGACCAAAGTTGACGTTGCTCTGATTTTTTAGATTGCCATGATGGACGAGAATAAGCTAACTCGTTAAATCGATGGATTTTACTTTTAAACGGGTGATGAGGGGGGAGGGGGTGCAAAAACACTTGCTTTTTAAAGGAAAAACACTATACATAGATAATTTTAAACAGCAAAACTTCATCGAAATACAAAATTTCCAAATTACTCATCCCCATCATTTAGGATTGATAAGAAACAAAAAAAGATAACGTTATATGCTGTAAATAATATTTATGATAAGAGTACTCGTGGATATCCGTCATAAAATCTTTAGTTTACCGCATCCTCATCACCATTTCTTTTTTTATGAATGTGCCTTGAATCTATTCTAGAAAATCCGCAGTCATAATGTAACGGGTGCAAATTTATGGATCATTTTCCACTTGTAGAAACAAACTCAATGAGTAGGAGCCTATCGCAATTCGTGATTGCGAAAAGCATAATTTGAACTGAAGACATCAAAATTCAAATGAATGCTGGGCAGGAAGACTTTTATTATTTATTGCAGGAAATAAGCTTATAGCTTACATTGGGTATTGTTACATCCAACGCTCACCTCTTCCTAAGCCAAAAGTTTAATTTTTTCCAATCCTGGAACAGAACAAACATTCCATTGATTAAATTTTTTTATTTTTGTTAGTAAGCACACCACTAATACATTAAATTTACAACTTTTTTCTAAATACAGAAATTTATCTAATTAAAAAAATTATTTACCCAGATAATGCAAAACAATAAAAAATCTACAGAGAATTGATTTTTTTGTGACAAATTCTCTATGTGGTTTAAAACTTCAATTATTTTTTGTTTCTTCTTTTTCACATGTTATTAAATAAATAATTGAACTAAAGGCATCAACACATAAACTTACCTTCTGTAAATTGGTCAAATAAAAGCTCAGCAATTCAACATTTAAGGTATTCAATTTGTCCCTAAAGGTTTGATGGTGTAACGATGCCAGAATGTGACGTATTTTCGAGCATCTAATTACCACAGATTGTCTTTCCGCCCCTTTCAAATTCTTGTAGGTGAAACAATGTTCAATGGCTATTTGACTTCAAAGGATAAGAATGGAAATCGCTTTTTGGAGCATACTCGTCGCAGTTAGAGAATGTTGAGCGGCAGTAGCTGGAAAATGGATGATGCTAAGTGCTATGGGAAATGACGAAATGGGGCTGACGAGAACGCTTTAAATGTGCGTTTTTGCGTGCGTGTGAAAGTTTCCAATTTTGTTCCCGAAATGCATATGTTTCATTACATTGTACTTAAGCACAATTCTTATTCTAAGTTTTTTTTGTCAAAGAGCAATGTTGCATATTGGGTCATCACATCACATTTAGGGGCATTGACCTTAATGCCAATAGCTATGCACTGCAAAACCTCTGGCCTTAAAGGGTGCTTTGTGACTATCTTCTACTGTACTGACAAAAATGATTATAAAAGATGTATGAATGATATTATAATAAAAAGGGGGGGGGAGACCTCCTAAATTCCTAGCCCTCTGCAATAGTTTAGATATACTGGAAAAAATGTACCCTTATCTTAAATTAATTTATAAATCAATTCATTTTGAAAGTTTATTTTTTGTATTTTCAGATGGAGTTTCAAGCTGTTGTAATGGCCGCTGGGACTGGTTCTCGAATGCGCGAGTTGACGTCAAGCATACCCAAATGTCTTTTACCTATTGGCAATGTGCCACTCATTCTTTGCTCTTTGAATCTTCTTAAGAAGGCTGGATTTACAGAAGCAATTATTCTAGTTCGTGAAAATGAGAAGAATAAAATTCAAAATGCTATTGAAAATAAAATTGATATGAAGTTAGATATTGTAGCTGTGCCTAAAAATGAGGATTGGGGCACTGCTGATAGTTTGAGATATGTAAAGAGTAAAATAAAATCAGATGTATTGGTATTAAGTTGTGACATAGTGTCAGATTTTGATTTAAAGGATATGCTATTTTCCCATCGTAGCAAGCATTCTTCTTTGACTATGTTGCTTGTACCATTTCCAAATTCTCTGAGAGAAATTGAGATGCCTGGCTATAAAAAGAAATGTAAATTTGAACGAGACATTATAGGTTTGGACTCCACTGATAGATTAATTTTCATCAACTCTGAAGCTGATTTTGAGGATGGAGTTCCACTCAAACTGGCCCTGATGAAGAAAAATCCTTTAATTAACATATTTAGTAATTTAATGGATGCTCATGTATACATAATTAAGAGAGATTTAGTTCAGTTTATAGTTTCCAATGAACATATTTCAACTTTGAAAGGGGAATTTTTACCTGTTGCTGTTAAACAGCAGTTTACGTCAAAAAAGCGGTCTCAGGGCATTGAGACTAATGATGGTCCATTAGGAAAGACAATTTTAAACAAAGAATTTATTGACTTGGACAAGCTAGCTTTGGAATTATCTTCCTGGAGAGACCCATCTAATTATTCAAAGTCATGCATGGAGACAGAAGAAAGATGCTTTGCATACATAGATAAAGTAACATTTTGTTATCGAATTAATACGCTTGTAGCTTATGCCAACATTAACAGAAAATTAATGAAATACTTCACGTCAATTACAGGGACACAGCCTAAATCTCATCAATATCAAAAGTCTCAGGTAGATGCAAACAGTATTTTAGGGGAAAATTGCGAGCTTCTAGTTAAATCTTCAGTAAAACAATCAGTAGTTGGTAATAATGCTAAACTAAGTGAAAAAGCAAAGATACATAACACCATAGTGATGGAAAGCGTACAGATTGGCAAAGATTGTGTAGTTCAAAATAGTATTATTTGTAACCATGCTGTCATAGAAGATGCCTGCAGTTTAAAAAATTGTATTATAGGACCTGAACAAATTGTGAAAACATCTTCAAAACTTAACAGCGAAATTTTACAATGCTCAGATCAACTGATGGAAATTTAACTTGCATGTTTATTTTTGTTGCAAAAAAAAACATTGCTTCAAATTTTTTATTTTACTGTTTTTGATGATTTTGTCTGATTTAAAATGAAATAAATATCTTAAACATCAAATGTGCTTTAAAATATGAACCAACAATTTATTACAGCTGGGCAGGATTTCCGCTATGGTCGCATTTCTCGCAAAATGCGAAAATACTATCCAAATTGCAAAAATGGAACAAAGCATTTTTGCCCCAATATAACAAGAAAAAGAAGGGGGGGGGGGAAGGTGTACAATCAGAGAGAGGAAGTGATATTGAACTTAATCCTATGTTTAACATGTATAAACTGTTATTAAGTTGAACAATATTTCGTCTCCCCCCAATAAATGCATTATTGGGTTTTTTCAGAAAAAAAAAAGTTTGCTCCCTCAATATTAAGAACAATTCTGAATTTTTCATTTCAAATTTTTAAAAGATATTACCTATTGTGCATTTATTTCTTCAAAGATGTCAAGTCTAAATTTTAGCATTTTGCTAAAGACTTTTCCCCAGCTTTAGCTTTTTTGCTAAAGAATTTTTAAACTCTGCTTAAACGCTGCAGCTGGGTATGACATAACCATTTATTATTTCAGTGTTTCACTTAGTAAAAGTTTGAAAAGAGAGCTTTCCTGTCATTGGTGTCACCTTCCAACCTCCTTTCAAAGATGACTTCAGCTTTTGGTTTAGGGGGTAGGGGCTACATTAGGCAAATAAATGAAAAATTTAATTAGACCCTCGTTTTATGTGAGGGTTACATTCCAGGAAAAGGCTGCATAAATCAAAATCGAGTAACTTATAACTTAATAGTGGTGTTAACCCTTTCCTCCCGGCATGAGTTGTTCATTTAAACCTTTTACAATAATGTGTTTGAACACCTCAGGGAAAATAAAGAAAAATGGCCCACTGTTTCAAAGCATAATAAAAAATTTAAAATTTCACAAAAATTCCCATTTTTTATGTTGAAAAGCTGGAGATTACAATTGAAGAATAAAAAAAAGCCACTTTTGTAATGCTGCCATCCATGAGCATTAAAGAAAACAAAATAATACCTCTGTCTGGGGCAATTTTTATGGTTTTAAGGAGAATAAATTTCATTAAATTTTTAACAGCTGTCCATGTTTGTGACCACCGTAGCTGAAAGGGTTAAAATAGGGGTTAGGTTCTATAGATTAAAAAAAAAAATAAAGAAGACTTAATGCATAATAATTTTAATAGTCCAGTCATGAGTGCTCAAAACAGGGGTGTAGCGTGCATGGAATATGCAATAATTTTTTACTTCAGAATATTGTTAGGAGTAGTTAGTAAGTTTACATACTAAAAGTTCCCGACCCTAGGGGGTGAGCTAAAGGTGGGAGGGATGGGGGAAGAAAATTTTGGGTTTTTCGAGAAAATGTCGTAAACGGTGGAAAAATGCGTTTAAAATAAAAATTCAAGCTAAATAAATATACGACGAAAATTGTTTCTACACATGTGTCAAATTTCCAACAATTTGAACACGTTATGAAAAATCAATGATTTTAGAAAAAATTCTCTCTTTTTGTCAAACATTTGCTCCTAGTGCTTCCCAGGAGCAGTACTCATGAAAATTGTCAATGAAAGTTGTAGAGCTTTAAATTTCCTTCAATTTGATATGCCATTTTGTTAAATTTTTTTTCAACCAATGAAAAGTTACTGAATTTCAAACACGCACGTTCATGGCAAAAAATGGAACACTTGCCATTCACAAATTTAAACTGACTCGAAAGGATCGCGTACTTCCTCTTTCTTCAATGAATTCGACAATCCTGATGGACAATAAAGAAGTATTTGTGGATTATTACAACTCAAATGATGTTTAAGGGTTGGAGGGGGGATGTCGTGAAATTGTGACTAGGGTGAGGGAAAGAGTAAGAAGTGTGACATCAAGCATTTTTTAATACGAATATGTTTATAAAAAGCACTTGTGACAAATGGGGAGGGGGTCAAAATGTTGAGAAAAAGTGTAACATCATTTATGAATAGTCCCTGACCAAGAAATCAAATGAAGATTTGCAGAACTACGTTTATGCAGTATGAATTAGCTCCATACCCATTGCATTATTTAACGAAAGTGAACTGAGGAAGTGCAGAAAGCCAGCATTTCCTCGGTAAGAAATTTCTTAGAAGTAATAAATAAGTAAATATATTGAAAGTTCCTGACACTGGGGGGGGGGGGGAGTTAAAGGTGAGAAGGGGGAGCCAAATTTTATGGTTTTCGATTATATCTCGGAAACGGCAGTAAAAATGTGTTCCGAATAAAAGTAAAAGTTAACTAAATTTATTGTGAAATTGTTTTCATACATATATGTCACATTTTCAGTGTTATTTTAGGTACGCGTTCTTGAAAACAAATACTTTTCGGAAAAAAAAAGCATTATCTCGTTCTAATTGTCTCCAGAGTGTTTGTGCCAAGCAGGTGCTCAAGAGATCTTGTGCAGCAATCATTTGACAAGGAACCTGAGAGTTTTCTGTATCTTGAAAATCCATCGGCTGAACACTTGAACTGCAGACTCAAACCTGATACCAAAGAAATACGAAGCCTATGCCCAATCACATCGACACCCAGCTGACAAGCAATCAAAAACTATGAAGTTTCTAGCATGTACTCAAATTCGTTACTCTTATTGAAATGAATATGTGACACTATAGCAGAATAATGAAAATTTAAATAATAGAACTAGAAGACCAGACAGACGTTGTTCTGTTCAAACTTTGTAAATTGAAAAGTCAAAAACTTGCAATAAATTATCAAGTGTTTCAACCGTTCTGTTGAAAAAAATAGTAAAAAGGAATGTCTTAAGTTGCTTAATGTCAAAATACGTATATTTATTACAACTTGATTTATCTAATGCCCACTGAGCAGTTGTTTTATTAACTACTTTTTTCCCCGTACTTGATGGGTTGTTCCTTCAGCCATACTCAAAGGATAAAAAACGTCCTCAGATTTTAAGTGTAAAAAACTAACTACCCATCTAGAGCAAACGAGAAATCCCGCTGCAACATCCCTCATATGAAAAAGAACAAAACAATCGAAAGCATATCGTTTAGAAAAATGATAAAGGTAAAAACAGTTCTTTGAATAAGCGAAAATCATACATCCCTCCCTCCCCCCGATGTAAAATAAACACATTCTTCAACTAAAATGACTAAAAACTCTTTAAAAACAAAAAACAATTCTTTGTAATTTGAAATATTTCGCCAAATAAACAAAAAATACAATAAATTACACTAACAGTAGCTTTAAAATGTAAATACATGATCACGCAACTCTATTGTTTATAGCCTAACTCGCCAAACCACCACGTTACTGTAATCCAGCCGATCAGTGAGCGAAGCGAACTCCGACCAATTAGTGGTCCGATCTATTGAACAAAAACTTTTTAAACTTCATATATATTGCCTAATTTGTTCTTTCCAGCAAGATCTTCCACTGCACTGATCTTTTGTGTGCAGAACGACCCTGATGTAATCTATCTGGATGAAAATAAAATTTGTTTCGTCTTTAAATTCCATCATATTTTCGTTTAATAATGTACAGATTGGTTAGATAATCCTTAAAGTATTCTTGACATTGGTGCCAAAACTCAGATGGATTTCAGCCGAGAAGCAAATGTTTCTAGGTACGGTACTTTCTGATCATTTGTTTAGGAAAACCTAATGCACCGATCTGGTCACATGTTTCAATTATGACGACAGAACACACGTTTTGCATGAACCTTCCAGTACTTAACTTTAAAATGTATCACCGGACCTAAAATGGTTGCTTTCAAGAGAGAAATGAAGGCTTCACTCTTTCTCTCTAATTTTATCTATTCCCAATCGATATTAGGAAATTTCATTACAAAAAGCAGAGCTGGCTTTCTTATTGTCCTTTGGCAACGGGTTAAATATTTATTTCTGTTCTCGCTCAACAATAGGTTAAAATAAATATAAATCATTTGGGAGACATAACAATCGAATGTTTAAATTAATTAATAAATAAAAACTTTTCCGATTCGATCCATCGTGCTTCGAAACCATGCTCGCCACAACTTAATTACACACGAAAAATTTGATCAAAATCGGTCCAGCCATTTAAAAGCCTTATGGTGACAAACGTCCGCACAGAAGATTTTTATGTATTAAGATTAAGGTAAATGTAGTGACCGGCAGCACCTTTTTGTAATTAGTTTTTATTACACTATTATTAATCATATTTTGAAAGTGTTTGTATGGAATATGGACCTACAGTAATTAAAAAATGAAAATATCATCTTTAAGGTGACATCTTGGTTCTATTCTGAGACGGAAGGGTCATGTTAACAGCAGTGGAATAATGGATAACAGTAGTGGATTTAAAAATAATCATTTTTATGCTAGTGCTTAAAATGACCATCAAAGCTCAAAAAGTTGTAGATTGGGTTTAGATTTTTAATAATTTTTATAGAATATACCCAGCTGCTCTAAGAAATTTCAAAATGCTCCTCAAATTGTTTCTCCAAGGTTAGCCACACTGATAATGTCATTTTGTAATTATGGTGTCAAATGATTCAAATTGTATTAAGTGTTTAATTATATGGAAGTTTTATAGCATTAGATGTTACATTTTAAGTTTTAATTTCACCTGATTTGTTGGTTATGGGAAATTGAAAGTGGTAATGGAATTGATATATCTGTTAAAATCTTAAATAAATGCAAGATTATTTTATTTATTCATTTGTTAGCATTTCTACTAGTAAAAAAAAACGAAAAACATTTATCTATTAATATTTAAAAGCCGGTATAGTTTCAATATAATTTCGCGTAGAGTAAAAAAAATATATATATTCAAATTTTAAGTCTCGCAATTTTTCCTCTTTTTTGACTTCAGGCGCTGTTTTTATCTCTGTAGTAATTCATTCATTTAGCTATTAAATCCGTTACATTTAGAGGGAAATATAGTTTAATTTTTTAAAAGCATCTGTATGATAATGTTTTACATGATATAACAAAAATAAATAAATAAATCCTCGATTGAAGTTTGGCAAAATGTTTGTTTCATTTATATTTTTAACATAATGTATTATATTAAAAACTAACTACAAAAAACAGTAATTTGATAATTTTTATGAAAAATTATCAGCATTTTTTTCGAGTAGATTTGTGGTAAATTAGCGTTAGAACAGAAATTGAAACAATAGTGCTTTCATCACTACAGTCAAGAGAAGAAAAACTACACCAATACTGTCAAGAAGTCTCAAATATATATATATATAAAATAATCTAATTTCATGAGTACTAGTTGAAAATTTTAATGAAGAATTGCAACTTCTATGTAACTAGATTAGAATCAGCTGTATAAGTTTTATATGATTTGAAATACATAACTGAATGTTCAGATTCAATTAATTAAGTTTTGACTTAAAGTTTTAAATGAATAAAACATTAACTTTTATTGATATTATCCTAATTTTAATATTTGCACAGAAAATACAATTTTCCTAATAATAGTTCTAGGTACTTTTGGACACAAGGATTTTGGGCAAGACGGTAAAAACCATGTAAAATGACTCTGTAAACACTTCATCACATTCATTGCCTTTGCAATACATAAAAATATTTTTTAAAAACCTCCTACGGCAAGCAGTTTCCTACAATTTAAAAATTCGTAAGAACCTGACCCAACTAGTTGTTAAGTAGGATAAACTTTCACAATTAAGAAAACAAATTGGCGCTATAACTGGTCATAAAGGTCATACTTTATACAAGCCCTAACTGGGGTATCTAGGGCTTTTTTATAAGTCCTAAAAACACTGGATATGTGCTAAATCTTTGGTTTTATCTTAATTGTTAAAAGTTTCTTTACTAATGTACTTTAAAAAGGTAGATTAAATAATATTACTTCTTTCAAAATTACAAATTGTGTATTTCAAGTAATAAAAAATGTTTATCCAGTTTTTTTAATGTACAAAGAAAGTACAATATTACTAATTTACATTAAAAAATTCAGTCTATACATACAGAACTATATGCATCTAACAAATCTATGCATATCTAAATTGATTTACATTATGTACAAATCACTTGCAAGAAGAGTAAATTGCAGGTTGCAGGACTAAGAAGACTCGTCAGATGATGACACTGAATTAAATAACTGAAAAGAAATAAAAAGTATTAAGGTTAAAATGAATTTTAAAATGTGTTTACGTTGTATGGGTACAAAGAAAACTATTTTACAACTAATATAAAATGAGATCTAAGAGATACTTACATTCATTAAATTTTTAGCGGGCGCAGATAATATGCTGAGATCTTCTTCTGAACCACGAGCACTAAATAGTTGCAAACGTGGACTTTTGGTAAACTTAGGACTATCATTCGATGGGGACAACCTAAAAGCAGGTAAGTAGAAATAACCAATAGAAAATTTCACAATGGAGAGAAGAAACAATCAATTAATACTTTTATTTAAATGGAGCAGCAGAGCAACCAACCTGGCAAGTTGAACATTAGAGTTTCCTTTAAAAATTAATTCATGCAAAATTAGTATAATAATATTCTTGAAAGAATTAACACATAGGGTAAGAAAAAATTCATCAATCCTTGGGAGTATCTGAGGCTTCCGTATTTCATCAGCATTTTGTTTCAAACCATCTAATTAAAAAAAAATTTGAAAAAAAAAAAAAAAATAGAACCGACTTCAAAATTGCTCTAAAAAGTCAAAAATAATTTTATTCTTTAAACACCATCGATAATACTTTTAAACATAATTTTTGAAGTTGGCGCAAAAACAAAAAGTAAAATAAAGGGAAACCATGCTTAGTTCAGATTTTTTTCAGAAAATCATCCAAAGTTAGGAACGAAACATTTATATCGTTACTCAAATATGCTGTAATCAATGCATAATGTATGTGGTAGTGAAGAAACTAGGCCTGGTTAAATTTATAGTTGCAGTTGAGTTATGGCTGTGAATGATCTTATCTATCGTTTTTGCGCCAACTTCAAAATTTATGTTTAAAAGTATTATCGATGGTGTTTAAAGAATAAAATTATTTTTCACTTTTTAGAGCAATTTTGAAGTTGGTTCTATTTTTTTTTTCAAAATTTTTTTATTTCATTCTTTTTAGTGTAAATGTAGGTATTTTAGTAAAAGTAAGAAGTTACCATCAGAGATACAAAAAAAAAAAAAAAAACTATAAGCACGCCTTAAACTTTAAGCGATTGGCACTAAACTTTTATCTTTGTTTTCTCTCCGTAATTCATTTGTGTGTTAATTTAATAACAACCATTTAAATATTACGCTTTCCCTAACTAATTTGCATTGTACAGCATACAAGTTGCTTGTGATGCAATCCTGTATAGTTGAGGCAAACCTAACCTGGTAGTATTGTGAAGGCTAAGCAGATCCTGATCGCTGCATTGCCTCGCTTCCAGGTTAGGTTTACCCCCACTATGGAGCAATGACACTGAAGAAACTTGATGCTTGCTTCAAAGAAGCCTTTATTCAAAATTATCATTACAATTACTATTAATGTTACTGTTATATGGCACCAAACTTTTGTAACAATGGGTTTCATTTTTAATCACTTAATAGGGAAATTGCATGAAATTTACTGTTTTTTGCCCATAACTTTTTTTCTAAAGAACAAATGTGGGCAAACAAAGTAATGGGACCTAAGTTGAGCCATCCCCTATGCATTAAAAAAAGAATCATCAAAATCGGTTCACTAGGTGAGACGCTGTGAGTGGACAAAAAAAAAAAAAAAAAAAAACATACATACGCTATGAACTGATAACCGCCTCCTTTTTGAAGTCGGTTAAAAATATGAATGCATGTGCAAATGGCAGTTAAATTTCTTTTTTGTGCGTGAATTCGCTAATTTGGCTTTTTATGAAGGTGCGCTGATAAACAACAGTATTGGGGTGTCAGCTTTTCCAAATAAATTAAACAAAGAAACTGAAAGGAACTCAAACTTTGTTTAATTGTACATGCATTGCTTTTTAGTTAGTCGCGCCTTGCTCTCTTTTCCCCCACTGCTTATGGAGAAAATTCAAATCTCACTGTCGTTCATTAAAATTTATAATAAAAAAGTATTTCAGTTTTCAGAACAAAATGACAAAAAGAATCATCTTGATTCTAGTCATAACTTACACTTTAAAGAGTACTAGACTTAGTCAAAACATCAGTACCTGTTGTACAATAAGAATGAATTGAGCTCTATTTAACTTAATGCTAAAATTGTGTAAAAAGTTGATTTGAGCATGAAAGCAAAAAAAGAAGAAAAAGAAGATGAAAATGCATTATTTTAACCCAAGTTGGGCGAAACGGATATGTGTTAGTGAGGTAGCTTCTTTCAAACTGATGAAACAGCGAAAACAGTTCAAAAAGGTGTTGAAATTATAGTATTTTATCTTTGACAAACTTTTATCAGTGAAAAACACATGAAGCATTCAAAATTTTGTACAATATGAATGACTTTCTGTACAATAGTACAATCAAATCAAAATGTGTTATGGTGAATTCCAGCGGTAATGGAAGGACGGTTTTTACAAAATAATCGATGTATTTCTGTCTGTGAGCATATCAAAATACATATTTTTTCAAAAACTGATGCATAGACTTTTATACATATTATACTAAGTTGCTAAAAAAGCTAAAGCCAAGAATCTTTTGTTAGTAACTTTGTTTTAAAAAATCAAATTTAAAAAACGGTAACAGAGGGACATTTTTGCGACATGATTTTCACGCTATCATGTTCTTCCCAAAAGTTCAGCTAAACTATAAAAGGGAAAATTCTATAAAATTTAGAGCACATACAGGAATGTTCAATTATTATAATTTCAAGTTTAGTTTAAAAAAATAATTATTTTAAGCACATGAATTATGTATTTGTTGAGGGTAATGGAAGGACAAGAAGTCCAAAACAATTAAACTTGGTAAATTTAAACTTACAAACACTTATTCTGCTAATACAGCAGTCTGAAGCAATGATATCTAATGCCTGAGCCAACTGTTACAATTCTGAAAATACTCAATAATTTTATCATAATCCATAGAACATTTATCTTCTTACTAAGCAAACACGAAGACCATTCCCACATTATTACTCACTCACTAACAAGATACTTTTATTCTTTCATCTTCTATATGAAGTACCTGTGCAACATTGCTCTTTGTTAATTTCTTTCCCTTACATTTAACTAGCAAAACTTGTCCAAACGTTAATGAATCCTTTGGCATATTCTTGTGATTTGGTGTTTTTGATTCAGATGTATCTTCATTTTTTACATTATTTATAACTGTCCTCAGTCTGTTAACTTTGAAGTGAAATCTCCTTTGATTTGTTGAAGTACTTACTATATTCAATAACATAACTTGTTACAGAGTTCAAATAGTGCATATTTTGTGTGTCAAGATGAGAATGGATATTACTCCATCTTTGTGAAAGTGGATCTTTGAATTTACTGATCTCTTTACTGATCACTGGTTTAACAGTTAAACCAGTGCTATCAACAGTCCTTTCCTGTGGCAATAAACCTGAAAGCAGTTTCAATATTGTATTGTTCAATAAAAATTTCAAGTTAGTAAGCAAATTTTTCTGCTTAAATTGGCTTGCCATATTACAAATATGTCATACCAAAATTATTTTCACATGCTTAGGAATTTTTAAGTGTAGTTTCATGGTTTTCATCACATAAAATAGAAGAAATAAAATCACATTTTTTAAAAAAAATTTAAAGTTTATTTTTTAAATAAAAGCACTTATAATTTTTGTTCAAATATTATTCATATATGTTTTAAATGTGACTACTAACTTTAAACAATAGTTTGTTTTCTACTAGCATTCTTAAACATAACCCTGTATCAGCTTATAGATAAATGTCCTTCAATTACCGTATTTTCTTGTCCTTCTGTTACTATTAAAAACCATATAAATTAAATATCTTTTAAAATTTTAACTATGCCTCCTCGACAAGGGACAAAATTCTGCTTTGCATAAAAAAATTTTCTACACCCCATAGGTTCTTGGTGAACTGAGATGTAGTATTTCGGTAACAGAAGGACATCAAATTGTCACCTCAGTAATGGACCTATTCTATGGTTGAAACAAAAGAAATTTGAAATTACGTACCAAAAAGTTCAACTAGGCATTCAAAAGATAAAAGTTAACCTAAATATTATTTGCTGATAATAAGTTTTTTCAAATTACAGTATGTAACAAAACACTAATTTTTTGCTCAGTAAAAACATAAAGAGAAAACTTGATTTTCTGGAAGTCATTAAACTATTTGGAAAAAACAGCCCTTAAGATTCAAAAAATTCATTTATTTCTGAAGAGAATGGTAAATGGCAAGTGGCAGAATATTAATGTTTAAGATTCAAGTGTCATGTCTCCTTTTTCCTGGAATTCACCTTATACTAAGTTGGCTGCTCTGCTTTTCATCACAGCACCTGATATTACACTCCAAAAGATTTACCAAATTATTGTACAGTATAAACAAGCAATGGGTACAATTTTATTTACAAGTTAATTTTCTTGAGAATAATAATTAAAACAATTAAGAATATTTTGAGATTTAAAGATTGATAGAAATGAGAGGGGGACAACAGTATGAAAAAACACTTGAAGTAAACAACTAAACTTTGAAAGATTAATATAGTAAACTACACATACATTAAATAAACAAAAACCAAACCGTGTTTGCATAACTTTCTCATTAATGATCTTTTAAAAAAAGCTACCCTCTTCTCTTAATACATATATTGTCGCTCACAGCAACAGTAAGATTTGTAATCCCAGAAATAACTCTAAGATAACTTACTATTGCTTTGAGGTGACGATATATGCATGTTCATCATGTAAGATCTTACTACTAACATTGTAACACAATTCTTAAATTATGAAGTATGAACAAACCCTTTTTTCTTGGAGCTAGATAAGCAAGGAGAACCAGACGTATCATGTGATTTTGCATCCCAGTACCTGAATCCACAAGGAGTTGACATTCCACGTTGAATATTTCTGCTGAACCGAAAAGATAAATAAGAAATAGTTTATTAAAAAATCAAATTGCTGCAAACAAATATATGTTTTTTTTTAATACAAAAACTTCAAAATAATTTGAAATATTTCATATGATTCCAAACAATTGTTTAACAAACAAGCGGTATCAAATATTAAACTTAGAATGAAAGACTGAAAATACTTTTTAGCTATATATAGATGTTTTACTTTTCTAAACCTAATGGTTTAGCAAAACATTTTTTAAATTAGCAGCCTTGTAACTAGTTCAGATTGGAATCTTGGTCTCTTTGTACCTTGGAACCAGATAATGCTAGTACATATTGAGAGTTTTTTATGTTCTCACGATATAGTTATAGAGCAGATGATTTTAAAATTCAAAATAACCGATTGATTTATGCTATTTTTTTATGCTACATTATTCAGAACATCATTCTTCAGTCTAGCAATTGATTACACAGGAAAACTTTAAATGCAACAAAAATAAAGATATTTATTTGGTTATAGTTCAATGGTCAAAAGAAATACAAATAAATAAAAAAGGATTTTCTTTTTTTTTTTGTGAAATAGCAGCCAGCAAAAACCTCCAAAAAGGAAAATTGACCAAAATATTAATGTTTGCTGGAAGTCGCTTGAGTACCTGCCTCATACTACAAATTATAGCTTTTGTAAAAAACATAGTGTTTAAACTTCTGTGTAATAAACATGTTTAAATTTTTTAACATTCACTAGATTTTTTACAACTTCACTAATAAGATGAACATAGAACCAAAAAGACATTTATATTGTCCTCTTGAGTTACAAAATTTGACGACATTTTAACTTCAGCACGAGGAATGTCTCCAGTGGCAAGAGGCCAGAGATAGAATACAAAAACAGGAATTTCCTCTCTAAAGCAAAAGAGTTGGTAAATCTGTTAATTTCATTATTACAAAACAATAATGCTAGTTTAGAGTTAAAGTGACAGCACAGTGAACCAGGTGTGCACATCCCCCCTCCCTCAAGTTCAATGGCGCAAATTCCCTCTCCAAAATTGTTCTCAACCCTCTTTCCCTTTTTAGCTCTCTTTTTTTATTTTATTTATTATTATTATTTTTTCATTTTATTGATTTATTTATTATTTATTTTTAATTATTAGTTTTGTTTTATTAGACAAGTTCTGATTTTTAATTACATACATACAGGGGCGGATACAGGATTTAATTTAATGGGGGAGGGGGGGGGGGGCTGGCAGGGTCATGCTCAAGAATGTAGTCTTACATACAAAAATTTTTGTTTACGACCTTCCCCCGCCAAACCTAAATTTTTTTCAAATATACAAACAAAAATCATTGAAATTATAAAAGCTCTTAAAATATGCTTACAAAAATCGTTGCAATTATTGATAAAAATCATCTTAAAAGTTTTCTTTTAAAATATTTTTTCAGTTTTAGAATGTAAGCCGAAAATTTTCGGAAACGACAACTGAAAGTTTTTGGAAATTTCGGATCACAAAACCCCTGGTTCATTCAATATTTGCCTTATGCTCGACACATATCCATGTTAGATTATAAATTTGCATGATACTCGACACATCCATCAAGTATGCAGAAAATAACATCATTTTAAATAATAGTAAAACATCACTTAAAATAGTTAAAAAATGTGGTGAAAATCTAATTGAAAATCAAATATTCCATAAATATAATGCAGACTTGATAAATTACACACCAACTGATAAATTTCAATTGTATAAAATTGGAGGTTATTGAAGACGTCACAGTCTCAGAGTCTGGTACAGGAACTCCAGATATGTTTCCATCGGTTTTGGGTTCATCAGTTTTTTCAACAGTCCAAAAAAAAGAGACTACACTGCTTTGTCACACGAACGCTTCATTGTTTTTGTTATAAGTCAGGGGTTCCCAAAGTGGGAGCGGCGGCACTCTGGGCTGCCACAAGGAGGGGCGAGGGGTTTTGGAGCTGTCCATATTTTCAATATGCGCGTATAATGGAAATAGATTAGGGTCCCGTGAAAAAATTGTAATTTGTCAAAGGGTGTCTAGAGTCGGAAAATTGGGAGCCCCTATTATGTGTAATTCTTTTCTAAGAAAAGCAGCTTTTTTCAACAGGGTTTCTGTCTAATCGGTGGGCTAGTTTACGAGAACCTTTGTATAATAAGGTTTTGCACTAACACAACACTCAAATTTTACATTTCTTGCATGATACAAAATCCTAAATACCGATTTAAACCATGGGTGCAAGCTTGGTGATGTGTTCAAGACGGAAAATATTTCCAGCCCCCCCCCCCCCAGCATGTGTGCTTAAAGAAAATTTTCTGTATATAAATGTTAGATATTTTAACTATGCCAGTTTCGGAATTTATTTGATTTTATTTTAAGCTTTTGACTTTTGTAACAACATAAACTTAGTTTAAATTGTAATATTTAAGCGTTTTGATATTGTAATTCCAAAACCTAAAAACAGCCAATAAAGGGTGTCTGGGGGTTCTCCCACAGATTTTTTTAAAATTGAAGTCCAAAAAACGCAATGGTAGGCCATTGTGGTAAAGTTCAGGGAAAGGAGGGGTTCAAGGACTCTCTTACATCAATTTTTTAAAACTGATAGTCCCAAAATCACACTATTGGGCGACTTCCAAAAATATTGAAGAAAGAGATGCGGGGGGGGGGGGAGGCCCTCTGGACTCTCCCTGAAATTGAAACTTTAAACACGAAATCGTACTCTATCTTCCATAACGTTTATACGCTTTTTGACTGCATTATCGAAGGGATGGAGTTCAGGAACTCTCCTTCGGCAATATTTCAAAACTGAAGTTCCGAAAACGCAATTTTAGACGATATTGGATAATGTTAGTTGTAAAAGCGTTCGGGGCTCCCGCAATTAGTTTTTTTACCGATCGTAAACATATTTATTGCAGCAATAAAATCGCTCGGAACATAAGATTTTCACTTTTGCAACATAAATCAGCTATGATCGGAAAGTCTACCCAAGGTAGCGCCAACAAACCGGAAAAGAAGGAAGGGGGGGGGGGGGTTATGAGCGACTAATTATAATAAACTGGCACTATTCCCCCACACCGTCTTCATTTGAAAAAGAAGTCTTTTATAAGATAGCAGGTGGTGAAATTAGAGACAATAAAAAACCACTTCAGTGAAGTAGATACATTTTTTAAACGAGGTACACTTTCCAATATTCATTAATTAAAAAAAAGCAAGAGGGGAACTGAATGCTCACCCCAGGGACGGCCCCGAATCACATCCCTCTTAAGGCACTCAAATATAGCCTAAAGTGGCGTTTTAAATATTTCAGCATCGAAAAATTATCGGAAGAGAACTCCCGAACCCCTTCTTCTGAATTCACCACAAATCTTCTAAATTTGAGTTTTAAGGCTTCAGTTTCTCAATTTTTTTCTAGGAACAGTAACCCCTTAACTACATACAAGACTTATGATCGCCTAAAAGTTTTAATATTTTAATTTCGAAACGTTTTGAAAGAAACTTCCTACTCCCTTTCCCCTTAAGTCATCCAAAGATAGCCCAAAACAGAGCTCTTAAAATTTCAGAAACGGAAATATTTCGGGCTTGGGGGCGGAATGCCTCTCCCCTCCCCTTTTCTTTGTGTTTATTAAAGGCAGTGCAAGTTTGTGTTTAAGATTTATTTTTCCATTCAAAGAGCATCTCCCCTCCCCACATCGCCAAAGACAACACAAAGTCGAAAATGTTCTGAGAAAGACACCCGAATTCCCTAACTCTTAACCCACTCAAAAAGTCAAAATAGCATTTCAATACTTCAGCATGGAGAAATTTTCCGAGGGAGAGCGCTCCCCCCCCCCACGAACTCCTTCACCTAAGTTCATTAAATTTGACTTAAATTTACGGTTCCCCCTTTTCATCACCGAAGTTTTAAGAATTTAAGTTCTAAAATTTATTAAATCTTCTTGCGTCTCTCAAAGGTTACCCAAAGCTGAGTCTTGAATGTTTCAATTTTGAATTTTCTTGGGGGAGGGGGACTCCGAACCCCGAGGTAGTCTAAAGGTTCGCTTTTATGACTCCAGTTTCGAAATTTCGCCAAAAGAGACCCCCCCCCCTCTTGGCACTGCCAACGACAGCCTAAAAGTTTTAAGACTTCAATTACAAAAACTTTTTGGGAGAGGGTCCCGAATTCCCTTTCTCTTAAAAAGTTTAAGTGTAGCCTCAAATAGTTTTTAATACATCAGCTACAAAACATTTTTAGGTTAGAACACCAAAACCATTTCTCATCAATTTACCAAATATTGCCTAAATTAGTGTTATTAAGACTCCAGTTTCCAATTTTTTTAAAACCTCCCCCTACCCACTTTGACATCATTAAAGATAGTCTAAAAATTTTAGACTTTTAAATTTTTAAGAGTTTGCAGAGGAAAAATCCTAAACCACTCCTAGCTTCAAAAATGACATTGAATTCAGTTTTTCGATATTTTAGTATGGAGCCCTTGGGTAGCCCCCCCTCCTAGAATATCCAAGATACAAACGTTTTAGGACCTCAGTATCGTGGGTTAATTTGCGGACTTTCCCTCTTTGCAAGAGCAGCGTTTTTTCCACAAATTCGTGATACCGTTATTTTATCTCGTTTCCTTTTCTCTTCCCCCACCCCCTCCTTCCATATTTCTATTCTAGCGAGTGTTAAATTGAAAAACATTGGAATTTAGTAATTCCTCAAATCTTAGAATATTTTACCAGCAACATGTCAAACATTCAGGAACAGTTGCCCATCAGTGTTTCAAACCAGCTTGAAATCCCCCCCCCCCCCCGATTCTTTTCAAGATTCCCATTTTCATTAAAATCTTTGAAGTCCCTGATAGTTCCCCTTTTGCCTGGTATGTGGACGCCCTTTGCTGTAGCGTAAACATTTCATCCCGTCAGCAATCACTCTCAATCGGTGATTCAGATTTAGCTCTTAATACATTTTTTGCAAAAAAAAAAAAACCCCGCAAATGGAAAAAAAAACAAACGAAAGAATGATCAAAAGAAAAGGCTAAATTTTCAAATAGAGACGATAAATCACGGAGAATAGTGAGCAAATCCATGGTCTGCAATGCAGTAATTTGGAAATAACAAAGCAACCTAAAACAAGTCAAATGGTGCGAGTCTAAAGCCACTCCAAAAGCACGTTGCAAACAAAACAAAAACAAGCCCATGGCGGAAAATCGAGAGAATGTCGATGTAAATTCGTGGTTATGGAACGTACAGTAATTAAAGCATATTTTTCAAATACTCAATTTTTTTTAAAAGTAAAAACTGAAGGAAAGTCATCGAAGTTCTTTCCGTCCCGACCTCCGTCTCGGAAATTTTGTCCAAGACGGAAATCCGTCCTAAGACGGAAGGTCTTGCACCCATGATTTAAACTAATAAACTATTTACAACACATTTAAAAATAAACTCAGCACGACTTTAAACGAAGCTATCTAAAAATTACAACAGAATGAAATTATAATCTACCGAGACTTAACATAAAAAAACATTTTCACATTCAAATGTTTTATCAATTGAAGCGATGCCTGAAGCTTTGGATATGGTTTTACAAAAACTAACGTTGATTAAATTTGCTGCATAAAAAGCGATCGGACTTAAGACACTTCGTGTTACTTTTCATTATTCTGGCTCCTGAACCCCCCTCCCCTCCTCCGCGCAGCAGACAAACTGTCTCAAGAAAAGATTTTTTTACTCTCTTTATATTTTAAATACATATGCTATAAATAGAAAAGTGACAGTTAATGCCCCCCCCCCCAAAAAAAAAATAATAATTTGAGAACTATTTACTGTTTCTTATTATGGTTTCGGTTCCGTTTTCTTTTTTTTCAAGCAGTCATTTTCACTACTCCAAATGCAATGAACCTTGAAACAGGTTACAAAGTATTGTCGCAGATTTTGATGGGGGGGGGGGGGGGAGGGTCGTAACTAGTGATGGGCATAACCGAGTACTCATAATCGAATCACTCGATTATTCAAGATCATTCGAGAACTCGATTATCATGAGTTCTCGATTATCGTATCTCGAGTTCTCGATTATCACTTGTCGAGTTCTCGAGTGATGAACTTCTCGAGTTCTCGATTATCACTTTTCAAGTTCTCGAGCGATGAACTTCTCGAGTGCTCGACTATCACTTTCCGAGTTCTCGAGCGATCAACTGCTCGAGTTCTCGTTTGTCCTTTCCGAGTGCTCGAGCGATCAACTGCTCGAGTTCTCGCTTTGAACTTCTCGAGGTGTTGAGTTCTCGAGATGTTGAGCTTTCGAGATATTGAATTCTCGAGATGTCAATCACTCGAGCAGTGTAATTTTCGATCGATTTGAGAATCGAATGAACCTCTCAATATAGTTGACTTCTGACAGGAGTCCCCACCAAGGAAGGGGGGGGGGGTCATGGCGCAGACTGCGCCATTGACATTTTTTAGGGGGGGGGTGATTTAAGGGGTATTTTTCTTACTTTTTGGTGGGCTCTGCGATGTTGAGGGGGTGCGCCCTTTTGACCTCGGGGGCACCCCTGCTTCTGAAGTGATTCAGTTGCAGGGGCGGATTCGTCATTTAGGGGGTCAGAGGGCTGGCTTTGAAAAGTTAATGATTTTACTTATGAACGGGCATGGTTTTTGTTGCCTTCAGAAAAGATATGCATTGAGACCCTTTAACCCTTCCCCCAGAAAAATGAGGAGTGATGGGCGCGCTGAGGTGCCCACAGGGGAGGTGGGTCACAGCGCAGACTGCGGCATTGAAATTCTCAATGGACGTTAATAATTTTTAGGGAATATCCTTCTTGAGGAGGGGGGGGGGGGTGTTTTGAGGGATATTTTTCGCTTTTTTTTTGGGTGGGGAGGCCTATGCGATATTGAGGGGGTGCCCTTGTCCTCAGGGCGAGTGGGCAACACTGCTTCTGAAGTGTTTCAGTTGCAGGTGTGGATCCGTCATTTGGGGGGGGGGGATCAGAGGGCTAGCTTTGAAAATTTAATGATGTTTCATTCGAATAGTGTTATAATTGAATGTATGCTGTCGAATGCTTCATTATCAAATGATTATTTGGTATGCTTTGGTAGTCTAATGATATGTTTGGTGGAAGTGGGGGCGCTAAGAAGGTTCTAACTTGAGAGGCATTAAATTTAAAATTATATTTCAGGTAAAAAGGGGGAATACTTAAGTTGAAAACCTGAGGGGAAGTCTTCCCCCTTACGTCCACCTTCGACTATACCATTGGGTAATGATACAGGTGTAACAAGCAATAACAAAAGTTTTAGAGCTCAACTATACAGATTACTGCAGACACGTGTTTCGGAGTTTCAAGGAACCTTTTTTTCAACGCAAAATTGTGAGATTGTGGATGTAAGGACATTACTGGGTGTCTTTAGGGACCATTCATTAATTACGTAAGGGTCCCGAGAGGGAGGGGGGTTGGAAAAATGTCTACATACTTGGGGGGAGGGGGCTTCGAACCCATTTTCACGCAATATTTTCCAAGTTGATGTTTTACATTTGAAATTGCGTGGTCAAGTGGTTTGACGGGGATTATATATTTTATTTGTGTTTGGAAAATAAAAAACCTATATTAGGATAAGCTGTTTTTTTATTTGTTTTACGAAGAATGAATAGGATAAAACATAATAAAAGAATCGCCACTACGCATGTTTTATTTTTAATAAGTATCGCATCATATACCAGAAAAAAAAAAATGTCGGAAAAACATTCAGTCTAGATTCCAACTTTTTAGTAAATATTTCATTACACAAAAAGGATTAATTTAATAATAGTGAATTTAATTTCGATTCCAGTGATGTTAGATTCGTTATTTTATTATTTTGAAAAACGAAATGGAATCAATCCTACCTAATAGGGGGAGGAATTTGAAAAATCTTGCGTACCCTTATGTAGGGGGAGGGGGTCAAAAAATTGCCAAAATTATCTTTACGTATCTAATGAATGGCCCCTTACATGCAAAAGCTTACTATTTTGTTCAAAAAAGGGTACCTTAAAACTCCAAAACACGTTTCAGCAGTACTCTGTATATTTGGGATACAAAACGTTTGTTATTTCATGTTACTTCTCGGCACTAAGGTATTTACTTATTCCTTAATGAAACAAGTGGTTTGTTTCTCGTGTAATTACTTCCTATGGGTGCAAATAAGAGGGGAGTTTTGACACTAACTGCGGGATTGTAATTTTTAGGGGATTTTGTCTCTTTTAAGGGTATTGCTCTTGGGGAAGAGCTTCATAAGTGGTGCGCCTTCGCTCTTAGGATGGATAGATTTGGAATGATTTTAAAATAGAATGAATGCTTTTCGCTTGCTTTATTCGAATGAGGTAATAGTTGAATGTTTGGCGTTGAATTTTCAATAATTGAGAGATTCCTTAATAATCGAACGATATTTTTCGAACGAAAATTTTTAATTATCATATGAGCGGATTTATGGAAGGGCAAGTGTTGTATGAGTGGCAGATACAACGGGAAAATCATGGGGGTCATGTCCCCCCAACCAACTTAATCCGTCGACAATAGTATCCATACACATTGTATTCAAACACTTCATGCATAAAATGTCAACGATGACAGTATCTTTTCATCTCATTCATTATTTTTCAAAGTAAATATTTGAACTACTACTTTGTTTCATTGCTCATGAAATTAATTTGCAACGTTTATCCCCAATCAGGTGCCTTATTCCTGACCGATTATGTGCTTTTTATTGACTCCCGAACAGATTCAGACATTTTTCGTACCAAAAACGGGTATTTCGTTCATGGGGGTGGGGGGTGGGGGCTTTCTTCAACATGAGCGCCCTCCCCCCAAATGGTTTTCTGTATCCGACCCTGGTGTGGTCCGGTGGTGAATTCTTGAAACAAAGGGTAGAGAATCGCTTTCCATACTGTTTTGAACTTGACAATTATTAAGATCAAATATGTACAATTTTTATTAAAAAGTGAGGGATAATGATAACATGGGCGGTTCTTTGGGCGACACTAGCAGGTTTAAACTTGAGAGTTGTTAAACTTAAAAATATATTGAACCAGTATGGTACAAACCGTGTAATTGAAAATTTAAGGTGGTCTTTGCTCTTTTTTGGATTATTGTTTCTTAGGAGGAGGGGGAGGAGAAATTGTCATAAGAGGCACGCCATTGCTCACAGGGACGGACGGACACCCCTGTCTTTCTATAAAGTTTCAGAATCTAATAATAGTTTCTCAAGTGCTTTTTTTCGAATGAGGTTACACAGTGAGCACACTTCAATGAGATAAAGGTTTTAAAACGATTGTTAACGCTGTGACAACCATGTTGAAACGCTTGTGAAACGTTTAAACGCAATGTGTTTATAATGCAGTGTGCCCATCCTCCCCCCCCCTCCCCTGGCGATAACACTCATCCCTCAAATGCGACGGAGAACCACCAGAACGAGATCCCCTTAAAATAAGACTAAAAGTCCTTTTATAAGTTACCCTCTCCTCTTCAAAATTTCAATGGCGTGGTCTGCGCCATGACCCCCCCCCCCTTGCCCTCTCTCTCATGGGGGACCCTTGTTTAAAAAATTGTTTGTTGTCGAACGTTCGGTTATCGAGTGTCTCGGATGATTTGAAAACCGGATACGGAATCTGCTTTTCAGAGAAACTTGGTAATCACTTTAAACCTTTTTGAGAACCAACACACGGAAAATGAAGCACAGCTACGGAACCTTAAGTTCCGAAATTAACCGTCGCGAGTCAAAGCATTTTCAGCAGTTTTGCCTCAACTTTACAAAAAATAAATAAATCTCATAAAATCAGCACATCAATTGACTCCAAATTTTTAAGTTGAGTGAATAATATAATAATTAACATTTATGAAAATATAAGGAATATGACATTGAAAATATAAAGCCAAAGAGTGGAAGCTAATATTAATCCCACACGACAAACTACCATATTTCTTTTTAAAGCACTCAGAAATATTTCAACTTCACTCCCTACACTTTTACTGTTATTACATACTTCCCAAGTCAGCGAATGAAAAATAAAAATAAAAAAGAGCGAATCAAGAAACAAAAAAATAATCATGAACTTCAATGCAATTCAAGCCACACTTATAACTTTCAATGCGCCGGGAATCCCAGTCTTATGGAAAACGCAGTCAGAAATATTTTACCCTCCTTCCTAATGCATCAGTCAGACAAATATAATTCCACTAACAAGAACATAAAAAAAAAGCAATAAACAAGAGTAAATGAGTCCTTTTGCGCAGAGAGAGCAGCGATTCCCCTACTTGCTTACATTATTAACTTCCTTTTTGAGTACCCGAAACCATTCGAAATAACCACGTGATATCTAAGAATCATTAGTTTAAATACATAACCGTTCGAATAAATCACTCAAAATGAATGTAAAGAAAATAAAAATCGAGAAATCAATCCGTTACACAAATTAAAATGAAAGGGGGAGGGAGGTGATAGAGCACCATTTCAATCGCTACGGGGCATCCCCTGAGAGCCACCAAGAGTTAAGGGCCTATTGCCAGTTTTCTAGCCGCTACCAATAAACCTATAAAAGTTTATACTTCTCCGAGCCGGGTCGCCCAAATGCCGAGCTCCTAGTTTCTGACAAGCTAACAGGGAATCTCGTCGGACCAGTATCCCCCAAGGATTGCGACCCCTAAATGAAGACTAAAATCTATCAAATTGATCCCCTAAAACAGGCTTGCGTTTCGAACTTTTCCGGAGGGTAGGGGGGCAAAGGGTGTATTTGCTAATTTTATCGGAAAAAAAAAAAAAAAACTAGACCACTTAAACTTAAAAACTAGATTTTTTCAAGGAATTGGGGGGGGGGGGGGCAGGCCCGTTATTTCGAACATTACAAGATAGGAGGAGGGATTAAAGAGTATCCTACGAGTTGCATACTATGCCGAATAACAGTAAGAACTTCATTTATATGAGTACAATAACTTCTAAAAGCCAGGAGGGTTCGCCCCTTATTATACCCATAAATGATAGGCTTGATGGCACATTCCTATTTCGAGTGCACCCCTGCCAAAACAACTCGGGAATTCAACTGTTCCAAAAGTCAAGGGTATCCACCCCCCCCCCCTTTCGCAGGGCGATGGTGCACCCTCTCAAATGTTACGGAGCATCCGTCTAGAAAGAGCTCCCCCCTCCCGAAATGCGATTTTAAAAACCCTCTCAAAAAACCACTTTTATAGAAATTTCGGTTTCGCAGGCTGCGCCATGGACCCCCCGCCTCGTCCCGAAAATGAGATTTAAAGAACCCTCTCAAAAAACCAGCCCTAAAAATTTTAATGGCACAGGCTGCGCCATGCCCCCTCCTCCCTTATAGTGAGCCCCTGAAGCAGTCTACTCAATTCTGAAAAAGCTCAGAAAATGAACTACTTGAGTACTCGATTCAAACGTCTCGAGATCTCGATTTGAAACAATTGCTCGAGTACTCGATTCAAAAGATCTCGAGAAGTCAATCGCTCGAGTACTCGATTCTAAAGATCTCGAGAAGTCAATCGCTCGAGTACTCGATTCCAAATATCTCGAGAAGTCAATTGCTCGAGTACTCGATTCGGAAGATCTCGATTATCAATCGCTTGAGTTCTCGAATTCAAAAGATCTCGATTATCAATCACTCGAGTGATCGACTTGAAAAGATCTCGATTATCAATCACTCGATTATCAGAAGTACTCGATTCCCGATATCTCGATTATCAAAAGATCTCGATTATGCCCATCACTAGTCGTAACCTCCATGATCCCCCCCTTCTAGTATCCACTTCTTACGGTTCTGATCAGGTTTTTAATTTTTTCGAGCAAACATTCAAATACTGTTGCGGGTTTGGGGCAGGAGGGGGGTCATGACCCCCCTATATCCGCCACTGCATACATACATACATACATACACACACACACACAAACTAAATAAATAACTAAAATAAAATATAAATAAAATAAATTAACATGAATAATTTAAATTAAAAATAAATCAAAAAATAAATTTAAATAAATAAAATAAAACCCCCCAAAAATTTTGATGGCCCAACTTGTGCCATAATCCCCCCCCTGTGAGCACCCCCTGCAGTGAACCCTTATTAATCTTGACTTTGCTTAATCCAGAAATCCGGATGTGCATGCAGTATAAATAAAGGGCAAGCAGGGGGTTCTCACTCTAAAATGGAAATTAAAAAAAAAAAAAAAAAAACACTTTAAAGTACCCTATTTTTTTCCAACTAGGGTGATTTTCTTTGTGTTCCTTACAAAACATAGATAATATTTCCATAACTTATGCATTATTGTCTTTTTATACCTGGTTCCTGAAGCAAAGTTCCCACTGCAAAATGAAAATCAAAATAAAGCACTAAAACACCCTACTTTTTCTCCAACTAGGGTGATTTCTTTGTGTTTTTGGTAATAACATAGATAACATTTTCATAGTTTATGTATTATTTTTTTACCTGGTTCCTGAAGATCCCAGTAACAAATAGGAAAATAAAGAAAATATAAATTTCAATTGAATGAAATTTAAAAACTAGGACAACAACATAAACAAATATTAGGATCAAAAATGCAAATTTGATAGAAAAGACTGAATAATATTAAAAGTTTTAAAGTTAGTTAGTTTCAAAACTTCAAATCATTAAAAATTATAATAATACAAGAGAAAGGATCAGAAAAAAGGAATATATGAGTCTGCAAAAATTGCGACAGGAAAAATGGATATTTATGCAATTGCTTCGAAAATGCTCATTTAATGAATTTTGGGCGAGCAATGCAAAGTAAATCAACTTCTTTGCTGTGTTTCAATTTTTGGAAAAGAAAACAAAGGAAACAAAAAATGGGAGCAGGAAAAGTTTTTGAAAATATTTGATATTATATTAGTTTTAAAAAGAAAACTATTAATTGAAATCAGTAACCAAGTAACAATAGTTATTCATTGAAATGTCAAATTTCAGTAAAAGAAATCAACAATGGGATTTCAAATAATAGAAGAAGAGATGATTGAAAAAAAAAGAGAGAATTTTTCATTTTTTCAAAAACTTTTAAAAAATCAAAAATAAAGCACTTTGTCAAAATAATGAAGAATTTTTGTTCAAATTAAAGGATTTTCAGGGACACGTGAGAACCCTGGACAAGTTAGCACAGTAATGTATTTTTGTAGGCCATATTTTGTATTTTTGTAATTTTCTTTGATGCAGTTTTATGTTACATTCAATGTTTATGTTACATTCTCTAGCTTTCAATACAGAGTTGGCACAAAAGTATATCCAGGTTTTAAAAATTTATATTTCAGAAAGGGCATAAGTCCTACGAGAATCCATGGGACTTCGGCCCTTTCTGAAATCATTGATTCAGTTCATCATTAAGATTTTGAAAAATGTGTATGAATTCAGTTCTTGCAACATGTATTGCACATAACTCATCACAATAGAATTGACTTTGGCATTCAGAACAATGTTTTATGCATTATAATAATTGTTTTGTATGAATACATACAAATTGAATGTCATAAAAAGTAATTTCTGGGAAAAAATATACATGTTTAAAAGTTAAATGTTAACTTGTGAGACTATTTACAACCTTTTTTTTTTTAATAATAATTTTTAATACTGTTATTTGACATTGAGCCATTTTTATCTGTTTTTTGTACCTAGGAATTTTCAACATTCAGGAACTTTTGAACGGTATATGGTTTGCAGAATGCATACATTGCAGTACAGTATTTGGATTATATATATATATATATATATATATATATATATATATATATATATATATATATATGAATGATGACAATTGTAACAAAAACAGTAAGAACACGAACTAAATATTTAAAAATCCAAAATATCAAAATGTTAGTTTACTGCAGATAAATACTAGTCAATGGTATGTAGTTTTGGAACCACAGTGAACAAAAATCCTTGCTATTGCTATCTGCAACTATTATAATGCAACTATTATAATGGTATGTAGTTTTAGAACCACAGTGAACAAAAATCCTTGCTATTGCTATCTGCTTCACTATCTTACAATTGCTACCAAGAGGAAAGTCCAGTCTGCTTTGAATAGTCCCTTAAATTATTTCTTTTGAACGTCAAAATGATCTCCCACATTTAATCCAGGTTTCATACAAATAGCACTTGATCCTCCACATAAAGTTTCAAGTAGTAACAAAACTTAATCTTAGTTATCTTCAAAGGGTAATTTATAGGCTGGATCCAACTCAGCTTCAAATGCCTCAAATGTTTGCTAAAGAAACTAGGTAGTAGAAGAGAATAATTTATTGACAGTAAAAGCTATTTACCTGGGAAATTCAAAACTACTGTTATGAACACTGTAAAAAGATACATCATGGCAAAATTCTTCATCTTTGTCTTTTAGAGAATCATTAAAAGAACTATGAAATTTGGAAAGCTCATCATCAAACACATCTGTCAATTAAAAATATAAAGAGGGATTTTTAAAATATGTATAAGTAGAACAGAAGTGATAATAGATAAATATCTAGTATCACTTCTGTTTTACTTATAAAAGAATAAGATCTTATTAATGAATTATGATCAATAAATGAATAAGATGTAAATTATTAGAAATGTTGAACTTTTCACATACTAGTAGTCTCCGACTTGCTCATCTAATTGATTTATAAAATGTATGAAAATTGAAATGTAAACGAGAAATCTAAATTGTGTTTAAAATACTTAGTTTTAACCTTTTATAGTTAAATATCTTGTGTGTGCCTACAAATGTGCCTAAGGAAGTTGAGTTGAATTTCCTTCACTCATTTATTCTGATAGAGCTAATGCATTGTGGTGTTTTTTAAAGATTATTTCTTAAATTACTTTCTCTGTTGTAATACCTGTTGATTCCGCTTTTTTGTTGCCAAAAACAATGAAAAATAATAGTAGTCATCAAGTTATAAAATTAACAAACTTCAAGGGTGAACTCAAGCAAGCAATCATTTGTGAATTTGTGAATTTTAAAGATTTGACACTTTCATATGATACAGGATTTTGAAGCTTTCTTTGATTCAAGTCAAGTCATCAGAAAAGTGTTTTTAAAAGTTTTTTTTTCACCATATGCTTGCTTTTAAATTCGAGCATACAAATTTGCAATATTTGGAGCAGATTAGTGTTAAGTCTCAGCTATTCTCTATTTATGCCCAATATACTAATATAACAAAAAAGAATCCTGTTTTTTTGTTTGGTTATTCATTTATGTATTTATTTATTTGACAATGGAGAACTAAGCTGAGACCTAGTGAAGGAAATAGTTCCTAGCGCCTTGTCTGCTAATCAGGTGAAATTACGCTCTTCACTTTAGAGATTGGATTAGTTAGTTAAACCGACGCATAACAATCAATTGTTAAATATTGTCAATTTTACGAGCAAAACAGCGTGGAGCAGTTCATCAATTTGAATCACACGAGCCAGCGAATAGCAGCTCATGGACAGGTGGCGATCTCCTCTCATTCACGAAGTAGATAAGGTAGGTAGCTAGTAAGTATGACGTTTTATCTGTTAACTCTGTTTTTCTTCCCCGTATCATGATGTCATTGTCAACTTAAGTTGCAAGCAAGTATAATAAGGATAGGTAATAGGTAAAAATGTTTTAAATTTCAAAAAAGTTCACCTTTAAAGCTTTGTACGAATAGTTTATACTATACACAGCGAATATCCCAAGCCCGGATGAGAAAAGAGGAGGGTGCCAAAAGCTCCATGGCATAACTGGTGCTGGTCAGTAGAGCTGAAAGGTTCTCGACCAACCAGGAAAGGCAACCCAAATCTAAGGTGTGGAACCATGCCGATGGAAATATGGCTTACCATATGGCAACCGGGGTTATAGGTTGTTACAAACGGTCCCTCGTGGCTTGGCAAACCACGTTGAATTCTACCTTCCACTTGTAGAGAGGGTCAATTCGGGTGGTTTACCTACCCTCCGTTTCCCTAAACACGGGTAAACACAAAAATAAACAAAAACCTGGCGGTGAAAACCGCCCAAAACAAAAAGTTGACTCATCCCGGGATATCTGGACGCAGCCAACCCTCACAGAAACTGTCTCTGCTCCTGAAAAGGGGTCAGCAGTAAAACTGTTTTTCAGGAACCTCCTGCAGCAACAATGAGCACTGAAGTACCTGGCCCATTCGGTACCTCCAAAAAACTGTCCAGCCGGCAACGAAGAAACTGGCAGCGAGCCATCAAGTTTCAACAGAGCCTGGAACATGGACAGCAGGGCACCCCATCTACAAAGAGGGTCCTATCGGAGGGTTCCACCCCTTCACCATCTAATGTAGCCCAGATCAAGAGATCTAGAGTCTCCTATAGCCAGGCTACATCTGCAATTAAGTTGGCTATCACCAAGAAAGGTTACCCGGGGGATCAACTTTCCCCGGATGATGCCATTGGTATCCAAAGGGACATCGATGCAATCATTGATGATATCCCCCCCAACGACAACGTACCTCACTTTGCAGCTGTCAGTCTTTCAAATGGTGTGCTGGTTATCCAGTGCACCAATGACTTTGTTGCAGATTGAGTACATTTGCACTTCAATGGACTGCAGGTGACATAACAAATCAGCAGATGAAAAGATAAAATGCAGCTCAGCTTTTATAGGTCTTTTTAAAACATTTGCAACAGCTTTATATGACCTGCATTGCATAGCTGAATTCTTTTTAAAGGCACATGTTTAAAAAAATAATACTGAAGAGCATCCCACTGTTCCAGTAGTCTGTTTGCTGCTGGTCCAATGGTAAGTCAACGGGTAGTTGTGTGTTTCAGGAACTTGTGATGAGATGTATTTAGTTGAGCTTGCACTTCTTCGAAGTCCTCCTAACGGGAAGGCCAGCCATCAAAATAGCTATAAGTACTAAGAAGAAGTTCAGATGCTTCTTCACCTAAATACTGCAATGCTTTGACATATGCATTATGCATTGCATGAATACTGCAAGTACCAATATTTATTAGGCTTTTTTCTCATGTCTCAAGAATACTAGTGTCAAACAACCTAAAAACCTTTTTGTCAACATAAGGACCATCCAAAGGAAAGCATGAGACATTTATTCAAGGATAATTACTCTCGGTAAGTGCTTCACATAGCTTCTCAATCGAAATTTCACCAACTGCCTTGCTCAAGAAGAAAGTTTTGAGATGCCTTGTTGTGATGCAACATTGGCTTTCAGACCAATATTTTATTGTTCGTTGCAGTTCTTTTTTGTCTTTGACATTGGTAGTTTCATCAAAGCTCAAAGTATAATAGGATAAACATGCTTCTTTTAACATACATTCCCGAAAATAAGGAGCAAGTCCATCTGTAGAAGGGATAGAAAGACTGGTTCTGCTCATAGGGTGCAATTGCAAGTGATAAAAAAAAATTCCCTGATTTTCCGTTAGCATAGCTATTTTTCTTAAACAACAACAAGGTGGGGGGAGGGGGCACGTTTAAGGCTATTTTTGTAATTAATTTCACTGTTAAAGCTATCATTCAGAAACTTTTCAAAGATTTAATTATTAAAAAAAAAATCCTAAGGCGCATTTTAAGAAAGGTGAGAAAGGTGACAAAAGTTGCAAAAGGTGACTAAAAGTAACCAAATTTTCAAAAGGTGACTAAAGGCAAGAAAGGTGACTGACTCCTCGGCCTGTGGAAGGGGTGGAAACTTCGGTGGATGGGACACCATCTGAATCCACTCCTACCGTAAGTATTGAGAGCAAAGATAATGGTTCTAACTCTCCTAAATCCACTACAAGTTCGATTACGAACTGTATGGAAAATCTTGACGTTTCGGATGTAGATTCCGATGTCACGTTAATGGATGAGACCCTCTTGCAGGATATTCATCCTAACAAAGAAGCTGCCCCTTAGCGGGTCCCCGCTCTCTGCAGTGGAGGTGCCTGGCATCATAGTTGCGCAGCTTAACCTTCATCATTGCCAGTCTGCTACTGCTCTTCTCAGAAAGACTTGGCTGAAGGAAGAATTGACATTGCCCTAGTACAGGAACCCTGGGTTAACCACGGGAAAATCCTCGGTCTGGGTAGCTATGGTAATCTCTTCTATGATCTGACTTGTAGTAGACCGAGAGCCAGCGTAGTTGTTAACAAGCGCCTGAATGCTCTCTGCCTACCGAAGTTTCTTGACAGTGATAATGTCGCCATCTGAGTATTTAATGAAGATGGTGCTTCGGCATGTTTCATGTCGGCTTATCTATCCTATGAGGATGAGATTCCTTTAGCGACCTCAGCCAGGAATTTTGTAAAATTCTGTGTGCATGCAAGGCTGAAGTTCATTATTGGCTGCGACGCTAATGCTCACCACATTGTGTGGGGAAGCAGTGATTGCAACAAGAGAGGTGAGGAACTTTTAGAGTACCTGCTAGGTAACAACCTAAATATCCTCAACAGAGGTAATAAACCTACTTTTATTACCCGAAACAGATGTGAAGTCATTGATCTAACGATATGTAATGGTAGAGCACTGAACTGCGTAAGTGATTGGCAGGTGTCAGACCGGATTACCCTATCTGACCATAGACCAATCCTTATGACTTTTTCAGGTCCTTCACTAAGTGTACTGCAGGAGGAACGGAATCCCAAACGAACATCTTGGGATTCCTATCGGGAAGATCTAAGGGTCTCCCTATCAGGTAAGAATTTCAAACTTACTTTGTTGTTAGACTTGGAACTAGCAGTTGATTCACTTCAACATTCTATACTTCAATCTTATCAACATAATTGCAATGCAATCTCCACTAGTTTACCAAGACGAGTTTCTTGGTGGTGTAAAAATCTTAGTGGATTAAGAAAGAATTGCAGAAGACTTTTTAATAAAGCCAAGAAGACGTGCGATTGGTCTTTATACCACGAAGCTTGCAATAAGTACAATAAGGCTATAAGAACCAGTAAACAGGATAACTGGAGACAGCTCTGTAGCCATTTGGACAGCATCTCTCGCGTTGCTAAACTCACGAAAATACTCTCTAGAGACAATTTTTGTAAACTGGGTTCCATTGAAAAGGAAGATGGTTCCTTTACTGATGACAGGGAAAGTACTCTAACAGAGATGTTTAGGGTACACTTTCTTGGCTCTATAATTAAAGATGACGAAAGTCATCCTAATATTCCGCTACACCCCTTACGTGGTAGTAAGGAAAGGTGGAAACTAGCGGGTGAAATTGTGACCCCTGGTAAAATTGAGCGGGCCATTAATTCATTCAAGCCTTTTAAATCTGCTGGACCGGATGATATTATACCTGCTCTTCTGCAGAAGGGTGTGGATATTATCACACCACATCTTTGTAGGATCTACAGGTCCTGTCTTGTTTCTGGCTATGTGCCTTATGCTTGGAGAACTTGCAAAGTAATTTTCATACCCAAGCCTGGTAAGCCAAACTACAATGTGGCGAAAGCCTTTAGACCCATCAGTCTTACCTCTTTTCTCCTAAAAACTCTGGAGAAATTGATTGATAGGGGATTTGATTTCATCAGATAGGGCATTGATTTCATCAGGGGTTGTGTTTTGAAAACCAACCCTCTTTCTAAGTGCCAGCATGCTTATCAGCCTGGAAGGTCCACTGAGACTGCACTTTATGAGCTGACAACAGCTCTGGATAGTGTAGTCAATGGACAAGAAGTAGCTCTCGCTGCTTTCCTTGACATTGAGGGAGCTTTTGATAAGGTCCCTACTGAGACTATTAACGATTCTCTCGCTCACAAGGGAATTGATCCCATGATATGTACCTGGGTAAATAGTCGGCTAACAACCCGTATGGCAAAAGCTTGCATGCTGGGAAGAACTATGATGGTGGGTAACTGCCGTGGCTGCCCACAAAGGAGCGTTCTCTGCCATTTGTTTTGGTGCCTGGTGGTTGATGAACTTCTGGAAAGAATTCGTCGCAGAGGTCTGCACTGCATTGGCTATGTGGACGACATAACCCTTGTTATTAGGGGTAGGTTCCATGAAACTGTTACCAATCTCATGGGGTCTGCCCTTGAGGAAATTGAAAAGTGGTGTTTGGAGGCAGGTCTTACGGTCAATCCGAATAAGACTTATTTGGTTCCCTTCACTCGTAAACGTCTCAAAGACTTGAAGATAATTAAGTTCTTTGGTTTGCCTCTTGCCTACTCTAGTGAGGTCAAGTACCTGGGTGTGATCTTTGACAAAACTTTGACATGGAATTCTCACCTTAAGCAAATTACCGATAAGGCCAAGAGAATCTTTTGGTCTTGTAGACGAGTAAATGGTATTAATTAGGGCTTTTCTCCAAAAATCGCTCCCTGGGTTTATACTAAAGTAATTGTACCTACGGTTACGTATGGGGCAATTGCCTGGTGGGGTAAAACCTGTACCATTACAGCTGAGGGTTGCCTCGCCAAAGTAAAGGATGGATACTATTACTATCACTAGTGCCATGAGAACTACTCCTTCCCATAGCCTTGAGCTCCTTCTTAGCCTTCTTCCGTTGCATAAGCAAGTGGAAATGGAGGCGATTCTGTGTGCAAACCGCCTCAAGCTCATGGGTCTCTGGAAGTCCCCTCGTTATCTGTCTCTGTACGATAAACTGTGTGCAAAGACTAGTAAGCATCCTTACTTTATGATGCCTTCTGACTGGATGTTAAAACAATTCAGCTTTAATGCCAATTATAACATTGTGTTTCCGTCCAGAGAGCAATGGAAGGATGTACAGGATATCATTGGCAATGCACACGAAATCTGGTTTACAGATGGTTCCAAGACTGCGTCTGGAACTGGTTCTGGTGCATATTGCAGCAGCAATAACACTAATCTGTGCTTCTTTTTAGGGAAGCTAGCTACTGTCTACCAGGCAGAAACTTTAGCCATATTGGCTTGTGTAAACAACTGCCTAGATCGAGGCCTAAGTGGGAAAGTTATCAGAATATTCTCTGATAGCCAAGCTGTGTTGAAAGCTCTCAATCGTAACTGTTTTACTACCAAAACAATTTGGGAGTGCCATAATGCACTGGTAAGACTAGCTGGCAGTAATAGGATCTCCCTTTACTGGGTTCCTGGTCACCGTGACATTTTAGGTAACGAATTGGCAGATCAGTTAGCTAAACAGGGCTCCAATGTACCGTTTATGGGACCCGAGCCTGTCCTGTGCCTGCCCTACAATGCAGTAAGGACCACTGCAAAGAACCTTCTTATGGATGAATCTTATGGCCTGTGGCTTCAGTCCGAGTCTCAAAGACAGGCCAAGACTCTGAACTAGCAGCCTCCCTGGCTCAGGTCCAAGGAACTGCTTAACTTGAGCAGGAATGAGATCAAGAAGTCTGTTGGGTTACTAACTGGACACTGCTCTCTTAATAGGCACCTTAATTTGATGGGTGTTATTGAAAACCCTTCGTGTAGAGGATGGCTGATGAAAGCTCAATTCATGTGCTATGTGAATGTGAGTTCTACTCGGCACAAAGATTTGAGCACTTGGGATACCACTATGTAGATCCCTGGGAACTGCCTAGAATTTCGGTTAGGCAACTGCTGAGATTTATTTCTGTTACTGGGCTCCTTTAGTAGTCTAAGCGGGGATAGTACAATAGACCTGTGGTCTCGGTGCTCGTGCTGTTTTCAAGCGCCCCCCCCCCCTTTTCACTTCATACTTCATACACAGCGAAAGTTTCTTCTCTCAGTTTTTCATTAAAACATTTTAGGCTGCTATAGAATAAGTCTAAATATAATGATATTAAGATTAATTATAACTTTTGGGCATTGTAATCAAGAAATAGTGGAAAAGGGGACACACATGTGAACAATTTTTTTCATTTCTTAATTTCTCAGAAAATATTATCAATTTTTCACAGAAAACTCTGTGATTGAATCGTCTTTTTTTTGTGCCATAGAATTTTTTCAGATTTTAAAAAAAAAAAACATATTTATATATTTTATGGAATAAAAAATGAGCTGATGTGTGCATCACATGGCTTCTTTTTACTCCAATTTAATGTCATTTTCCCATTATTGGCAGTTTTAATATGAGTCAATAGTTTACTCTTTTTATCTCATCAACAGTGTTCAAATTACAACCAGATTTTTAAAAAAAATCAAAAAAAAAAAAAAAAAAGGCCAAATTTGTCACCAAGTTGGCGATCAAAAGACTAGCGATATATCGCCAAGTGCCCCCGCCAAATTATAACACCATTTGAGTTTACATCGAAATTAACAATGATTTCCCCCCAAAAACGGGCAAAAGACCCCCTTTGGAGCATAGGATTGCAACCAAAAAGGAAAGTGCACAACTAGACCCCACTAGGAGTATACATACCAAATTTCAATTTTCTAGGACATTCCGTTCTTGAGTTATGCGACATACATACGTACATACAGACGTCAGTAGAAAACTCGTTGTAATTAACTTGGGGATCGTCAAAATGGATATTTCGGGTGTCTGTACGTTCCTAGGCACATATCCAAGTGTGGTCGGGTTGAAAAAAAACTCAACATTCATTTGGGGGTGAGCAAAATGGAAATTAAGGCTGATTTTTGGGTAAAATTTTTTCCTCGAATACAATACTTCCTTTTTCTGTAAAAGGAAGTAAAAATGTGTTCAATTGTTCACATGTATATACACACACATCCATGCCCCTATAGGGGGGGATGTGTATGTCACATCCCCCCCTATAGGGGCACATGTGTACAGGCTTGGGGCATGTGTGAACACGGTTGAAAAATACAGGAAGAGCATCATATTTCAATGAAAAACTACTTATAATGAAGCATATAAGTATATACCAATTACAGTCAAGGGTCTGTAACCAATACTGTGTCAGTTTAATTTGTACAGAACTGTCATTAAGAAAATATTTTTTCCGAATTATATAACTCTGCTCACTGTCAAATTTTGAAGTTTCATTGCATGTTCTAATCACTGGATCGACAAGAAAAAATCTTAAGACTAAACAATACAAAGGATATTTTATAATGTAAATTTTATTCTTATTATGTGGTGCATCATACAGAATATAATGATGAATTTTGAAGTTATTCTAAACTTGTATTTTTTGTTAAAGGAAAAAATTCTGTCTTTAATTTCCTTGCAAATATTATGTACCACTGAACTTTTGGCTAACTATTTGGTAGTTAAAGAATTAAAAAATAAAAAGTAGTAAAATAAATAATTAATAATCTTTACTAATAATATAAAGTGAGAGGGCTTATTTTTGTGTGTTTATATGTTCAAGGTAATCTCCGGAACCACTGCACCTATTTGAAAAATTCTTTCACTATATGAAAGGTGCTTTCTTACTGAGTAACATAGGCTATAATTCAAAAAAATTCGATAAATAGTTTTCTTAATTCCAATTTAGGCCCAAATTTTATGTAAATTGCCTATTATTGGCTATTAAAGGAGTGAAAAATTACTTGCACATAATAATATTATATATCGTTGAAAAGGTTAGAATTTTCCGCGTTCCAAGTAATTTGTTTCGATGCTCTAACTTTATTACGACGACAGTAATTTGCGTTTTTAGCTCCAGCTTTTTTAGGCTTAGCTGAAATTTAGGCACTACTTTCTTCATTAAATCTATCAATAAAAATTGAAGGAATTGTCCCACAGTTTTCTTTTTGACACCATTAAAAAAAGCGACATTTTTTACTCCAGAAATATCATGATCTACGGTCGAAAAAATTAGCTTCTATTTTCAAAGGAACAAAAGTTACAAGCGTTTTTAAATCGATTTCAAAATATGTCATTTTGATTCAGGTTGTCAACTATTTTATTTTCAGGTTTCCATGGTTACGCTTTTGAATCCATTGTTTATTTCCTCAGTTTGCGTTCAATATATTAAACTTATTTTCTTTCATGTTTCCATGGTTACGCTTTCAAAATCCATCTTTCTCATTTTAATTTCTTAAAAGTATTTTAATATGTTTAATATGTATTCGTCAATGTATGGAAGGGTAATTGTGCACGGTGTTTTTTTTTTCTTTTATTTAAGCCTGATTGTTGAATATATGTCACTGGACACAATTTTTATTCTCAAGTTTAGACCGGGCAAAGCCGGGAAACACAGCTCTTACTGTATAAAGATTTGAAAGCTACTGTAATGTAATCATATACCTTTTTGTTTGTTTGGCGAAACATTTATTATTGCCAAAGAAAAAACATCCGCTTCACTCGCAAAAGGAGTGGGTTCCGGTAGTGTGGTCGCTTGGCGCGTTAGGCGCTGAGCAGTTCAGATTAGGATTATTGTTTTATGACAACCGTTAATGGCGACTTGTTTTGAAATGAAAGAAAGTTTTGATTTGTTTTTATCCGAGTGAAATGTACGGCATTTTCTATTTTTCTGATGATGATTTTTGAATGGTCCACGGCATGGTTCTTTTTTTTTCATTAGGATGGATTATGATAGCGTGGTTGCTGGGCAAGTTCGGCGATAAACAATAGAGTTATGGAATTATTTTTACATTTGAAAGATATTTTTTGATATCTTTTTTTGTTTATTTGACGAAATATTTTACATTGCAGTAAAAACCGCTTCACTTGCTAAATAGAGTTTTAAAGCAAATGTAAATCTAATTTAATCATTGGACAAAAAGTTTTAAATCTCAAAAAAACTTAAATAGGTTTTCTTTTTCTTTTTTTTGAAAAGGTGAGTACGCATTTTATACAAAGAAAAATGGTTATTTCACATCAGAGAGGGAGGGGGCGTCAATTTTTTTTATTCATTGGACCTGCATTAAATTTTTAGCACGGGCATCGCTGTGCGGGTACTGCTAGTTATATAATAATAATTAACCCATTAATGCCTAGCGTCCCTTTTTAGGGGCGGTCCAAAAATTGTGTATCAATTTCCCAAAAGTAAACATTTCAACTCAATAATTGTGTTCATTTATTACTTTAGTATTGCTTCAATTCGTTACTAGCAGACGGCAGCACATAATCGTTATAAAGTGTGTTCTGTAACCATTTTGTTATGATCTTCGTGAAGAATTTCATTGTTCACAATGTCAAGAACAAAAAAGTAAGTTTTCAAAATTTTTAACAAGTAAATCAATTTGTATTTGATACATATGTTACTTTGATCAATATTTCAGTTTACCTTTTCTTGCATTTTTGTAGATTTTAAAAATTTTATGGATTTTATAGCAATTTAAGAGCGTCCCTAAAAAGGGACGCTAGGCAGTAAAGGCTGCATTGTTGAATCGTTGCTAGTTTCTTGCTTAGAATTCAAAATTGGCCTCAAAAGAAGTTATTAAATGTTTTTAGACTAAAAAATAGGCAATATGTTTTATTTTTAAAAATTAAAAAGACTAATTAATAATAAAACTACCTTTTTTAAAGATATTTCAGTAACAATTTTTCCTGCAATTTCGAAAAATACTTAGGTAAATTTGAAAAGCTAACTGTTTCAAAAATTAACTTCTTTGAAACCTGAGTTATTTTTTGACATTAATAATCTTCAGTAACTCATTGAGATTTTCTCATTGTTTTGTCTGACTCTGAAGAAGCCGTAGCACTTCTGGAACAGCTCTCTGATGATAAAGAATTCAAGGAGGCTGATATATGCATTTGTCCACCTTCACAAGTTAGTGAAATTACTGACGAATACAGTGGGCCGGATGACTCAGTTGATGTTAATCAATTATCAGGTCAACAGTTGAAATCTTCTGCTACAATGACCATTAGAAAAGTTAATCAGGGTAAGGTAGTATGTGTTGGAGATAGTCAGTCAAGTGAAAGTGATGATGTTGAGCAGCATCTTCCAAGCAAACGCAGAAAAATAAAGAAAAAAAAATACAGAAAGAAATTGGGTTAAGAAAGATATATCCATCAATAATAAAAAAAAATGTATGGAATGTGGAAACACCAAGCTTTTTGAATGTTGAATGGACACCAGTGTCGATATTTGAAGAGTTTTTTACAGATGAAATACTGGATGAATTTGTTTTTCAGAGCACCCTCTATGCTCGATAAAAAAAACAATACATACTCTTCTGTAACGCGAGAGGAGCTGCGTTTATTCTTGGCTATCCTATTAACAAGTGGATATGCATGCTTGCCCCAGCGGAGACGCTAGAGTCCATCAACTGATGTCAACGACATAGCAATTAGTTCTGCAATGAGTAGAAATCGATTTGAGCAAATTATGCGGTATTTACATTTTGCTGACACCAAACTCAACAAAAATGACAAAGTCGGAAAGTTTTAAATCGTCGGCAAAAAAATATTTGTCGTTGAAAAAGCATGTACCCTCTGATGCCTAGCGTCCCTTTTTAGGGACAATTTTTCTGTTATTAAAAAAACATTTATTTTTTGCATTAGATTTTTTTAATTATTTTTCCTGTCTATTAAACACTATTTGCAACCCGTAAACAAAAAATCTTTGAAAAAAAAAATGTCAGGCATTAATGGGTTAACAATAAATTTACAAACTGATTGCAGCAAAATAATAATTAAAAATCTTTACATCTCTTTTAACACTAAGCTTACACTAACATTTATATTGTGGAGAGGTTATGGGAAAAGTTCATATGTGCCCCTATATGTTGTGTGCACAAGTGCCCCGTCATCTACCTTAGAACTAATTTTCAAAAATAAAGAAGTTTTAATTTAACTTCAAAATTTAAACATAGGCATAAATATACGCAATTGTTCGTTCATATAATGGTTTGCAATAATTAAATTTAGCTTATTAGTTAGTTAAAAATATGTTAATAAAAGAAGACAGTAATAAAAGTACATCAGCATCTGCTAAAACAAAGAAGCTGTCACCACAGGAACATAAACTGCCTTCTTGCTCTGAAAGTTTGGTTAAAAAGTGGGGATGATTCTGCCATTACTTGAGGATTTTTTAGGATTTTTTGCTTGGCGTTATCCTAAGAAAACATAACATGTTCACATATGCCCCGTGCTCACTTGTGCCCCCTTCTCCCCCACTTATTTTACTTTTTGCTTTTTTAGTGCAAACCAAGCTCATAGAAATAGTGTTTATAATAAAAAAACACTTGTATTTTATTATTATTCCTCATAAGATATATAATCTCTACTAAGGTGATATTCTACATGTTGATCAAATATTTCAAGATGCAAAGAAAAACTTAATTCATGCTCTTAATCAGCTAAGGGGATCCTAGTACACAGTGCTGGTTTACACTTACACGCAAGTCGGCACAGGGTTACCGTAGTTCAAATTACATAAAACTTTTTTTTACAATTGTTCCAATTTAAAAGGAAAAATATAAGAGGGTGTGCAATTTGAAAAATTGACTTTCATTTTTTTTTTGGGACATCCTAAAGTGCATGTTCAGTTTTTTAAAAAACTTTTCTTTTTTAAAGTTTATTGCACAATTTGTTAATTTATTAATGCAATTACTTTTCAACTACCAAAAAACATTGATCAAGAAAGATTTTTCAATTAAACATTTTAGAGCTACTATTATTAATATAGTAACCATATTTCATTGTTACAAAAACTGACGTGACTGACAAAACTTTTTGAAACACTGAAAATAATCCTTACATTTGAGTAATTCAAGTTTCCAGAGTGCTGTAGTATTTTTTCCAGAAGAAATTCCCTTGATTTCAGAAATGTATTACTATCCTAACATTTAATTAATTAGATTAAAATAACTTTATTAAAATTTTTCATCAACTATATCTGTGGTAATTTTGGTAAGCATTGAGACTAAATTTAGCAAATAGTACTGGTTTGAATTAACTATGAGACAACTGAATAGAAATTTTGATTTGGTGTGGTGAAGAGAAGATTTATTCATTAAAAATTTTGATCATTTTAAATTTTGAACAGGGAGCTCTGCTCCCTACTGGCTGCTGCTCATTAACCCACAAAGATTGCTTTGCAATCTTTTTACACGTTATGATTAAAACAAAATAAAAATTTTGCGTTTCTTCCAGTAGAAAAATTTAATTTCAGTAGTTCGCTTATTATAATTAGAAAAATATTAATATCTCACTCCACCCTAAACAGAAAAAGAACTGCATAAAAAAAGTATAAAATATTAGTTAACCAAAAAAAAAAAAACCCAGCTTCTAAGAACACTTCTCCCTCAGAATTCGAACTAACTTGTACTCAAATTCACAACTATAGGGGCTAAGGGGCTTGCTCCAGGGCAAAGCAAAACGACCCGTTTTAAACATTTGAAAAGTTGTTTTCTAATTCATGAGCTCTAGTAACATTTTATTTTTTGGCTCAGGGACATATGTTCAGAAAATTCAAATTGAAGCAAAATGTAACAAGCTAAGCTACTATCATAACTAAAAAACAATTAATGCAACATGGGGTTTTCATATTTTACCAGCATAACTAGGGCTTGACCGATGGCATATTTTGGCCGATGGGAAAATGCCAATTGTTCAAAGAAGGCCGATTATTTTCCTCCAAATTGCCGATGGCCAATGCCATTGGCAAAAAAAAAAAAAAAAAAAAAAATCAAACAGAAATAAATTGATAAGTTTGTCATGAATTTAAAGGATCATTGATTCATTTCACTTTACTTCCTTTCTGCGAAAAAGGAATTGTAATCCCCCCCCCCAAAAAAAAGAAAAAAATCAGATTTGGACCTAAATTTCTATTTTATGATCACCCAATTTATAATTCACAATTTTTTTCGCCATATCTGCACATGCATATGTACCTAAGAACATACAGATGCCAGCAATTGGGATTTCGAAAAATCTTATTAGAACTGCTGTTTTTGATATTTTTGGTAAAAAACAGTATAATAACTGGTGCAACCTTGATGGACAGCGGCAGGCGAAAGAACTTAATAGAGGTTGCCCTAGTATTAGGGCAAAGGAGCTCTTAAGTCTGAACCGCAACAGCGTCAGAAGAGCTATTGGCCTCCTTACTGGTCACTGTACCTTGAAGCGGCATCTTACTATTATGGGCGTCACTGATGACCCAATTTGTAGAGGCTGTCGCTTTCATGAGGAAACTGTTGCACATATAGTACAGTAAAAATAGGGGTCGGACCCAAACATCCAAAAAAAAAAAAAAGAAGCTAAACCTGGTGCAAATTGTTTATTACCCTCCCAATAAGAACAGGTAAAAAGTCCCACCCCATTGTGCGTCGGGTTTTGGAATGGGGGGCATCTAAAAATTGCTGTTTTGGGTATTTTTCCAGAATTTTTAGAGTAAATTTAAAGTGAGAATATTATGTTTTACTAAATTTAAAAGCATGAAATTAAAGGTGTTTGACCCCCAAGAGGGATGACATAACCCACCAATGCTACAGAGCCCCCTATCCCCGTAAAACGAAGCAGTATCCCCGAAACCCCCTCCATACATTTCATATGGAAACATTTTTTGCTAAGTTAAAGTTAGAAATCGAGTGTGTCCATTTTCCAAGATCGATGATGCACCTCCTCTCAAAGCTACAGCACCCCCCCCTCCCCTCCGCCAAATAAAATAAATCCTCACCCTCCCCCCCCTTTTATTTCAAGTAGAAGTATTATTTCATGCAAATCAAAAATGCATTAAATCAGGATCGTCCAGAATTGCAGCATTGCCCGTCTTACTATTGGCAATTTCGGTTTGTCCCCCTTACGGTGATGGCAAAAGATTGTAGAATAGTTGAAGTTTGTTAATCAAGAAGAAGTAGGGAAACTTTGATCAATTTTGGACTTTTTTTATGCTGCACAGGAATTTTGTTTTCCAGCGCTCTAAACAGTTTAATAACTCCAGTAACAAATAATTTGGTTACTGAGCTCGTTTAGATCTTTTAGAATTATCATTCTGACATTACTATACCATTGTGTGGGATTTTGTACTTCGGAAAAGTTTAAATCATGGAAATTTTTTCGCGAATTTCACTGCTATAGTTGATTTTAGAATGTTAATTCAGGGTCCCCCCCCCCCAAAAAAAGCGATGGCGCACCCCTTAAGTGTGACAGAGTATCCATCCAGAAAAAAACCCCCAAAAAAGAAAGAAATACCCCTTGAAAAAACTGCCTTAAAAATTCCAATGACGCAAAGCTGCTCCATGAACCCCTCCCCCCATTCCCCCCCCGCCTGTGAACCCCTGTTAATTAGACTTTTTTTCTGTGAGAGTTTATTATTTTACTATTATAGAGTGGTTTCTGCGAGGTTTGAGAATTTTTTTTAAGTAATAGAAATCATTTTTGTTTAAATAGAGCATTATTTTGTCCCCCCCTTCCCCCCAAAACCTGACGCGCAAAGTGCTGGGACTTTGTACCCCTTCTTGCTGGAAGGGTGAGAAGTAATTTGCAACAGGTTTCACTTTTTTTTTTTGGATGTTTGGGTTTGGACATTTTTTGGCCTAATTTTACTGTACTAATATTCTGTGTGATTGTGATACCTTTTCTGCCTATAGGTTTGAACACCTTGGCCGCCACTTACTTGATCCTTGGGAAATCTATGATATTCCCATTAAATGACTGCTAATCTTTGCCACGGCTACTGGTCTTTTTTAAGACTTTTGTTTGGGGTTTAGTACAATAGACCTCTGGTCACAGTGCTTGACTCTGCTGAGCCCCCTCTCCTTCATTTCATTTCAAGAACATATAGATGACCGAAATATCCATTTTGAACGCTTCCTCAGTTAATTAACGCAAATTCTCTTGTGATGTCTTCATGCGCGTAAATTTGCGTCACTCAAAAACGTTATGAAATAATAATTTGAAAACTCATACGTACGTAGTACAGACCCCAAAGTGGTTTTTTTGGGGGGGGGGGGGGGAAATAGGAAATAAGGAATCAAAAATTAAAAAAGTAGGAAAAAAATTACTTTAAAAAGTAGGAAAAGATAGGAAGAGATAGGACTACACACACATCAAGAGGAAACAAATTTAGCGTAAATTTTATTTCTAATCTAAAATAAACTAACAGTACTTGTGATTTAAAACCGTCTCAAAAATAAACTAACAGTACTTTTGAAGTATTCAAGGGATTTAATGAAATAGCGAGTTGCAAAAACAAAACAAAAGAAATAAGCTGACAATCATCAGTATTAAAAATAAACTGGTGAGATATTAATTACAAAAATATGAAAACAAAATTTAAACAAAGAAACACCTTTAAACAATACAGTAATAAAATTTTTAAGTGTGAAAGAGTAAAATGTAATATAAAGATCGCAAATAATAATAATAAAATAAAACTTATATTTTGGTGCAATAAAATGATTTTTGTTAAAGCTTTGTTTTGTCAAAAACGAAAAAATTCCTTCGAAAGCATCCATTTATCATTTAAAAATACCAACACTTTCAGTTCCTGTTGTCATAAACTATGATACAAAAAGCAAAGCAAATATTAAATTATTATTCAGTAGATTACTGCCCATTAGCCAGGGCTAAAGCAGAAATATGTGAAATACACCGCCAGATCAGTCATTTCCAGTCGAGGATTGCAGTTTCGTGCTTATTAGCACTCATCAGCCCGGCATAGGAAAGTGACTGAGCTGGAGATGGAAAATCTCTTAAGGAAGCCAAGAGTGCGAAACAAACTGGTAGCCAATATAGAATTAGCAGACCGAAACTTTCTCAAAAGTTTGGGGTCCAATGAAAACTTTGACATGAAGGTATATTTGACTTATCAAGAATTGACTTTATGTAAAAACCAGCAAGTTTTATAGAAGCAGATGCAATTGAAATTTGACAAAATCAAAACATACTTATAAAAGCATAAAAAATAGCTAAAATGTGTAAATTTTATATCAAATTGGCAAAATTTGCCACTATGTTCTAGAATTCAAAATCCATGACTAATTTTGATCATGATCATGATCCATGACTAATTTTGATCATGGTGATAATTCATGACTTTGTGCAAGGATATCCTGTACATAGCATTCCAGAGTCAACAGAAGTAAACGTAATACTATCAGTTTCATGCTTACCATCAAGAACACTTGAATTCCATTCTGAAGAAAGAGATAGATAATTTTTTGGAGATGAATAACTGTCATGCTGAAAAACAACACACAATCTTACAGATATATATCAGAATATAGTAAATCATGTAACCTCCATAAATATTCAACATAAGAATAAACGGAAAACAAAAGAACAAAATCTATGTTTACATGTTCTGAATTCCAAAGTCTTGCTTTTCTTTTCTGTAATATCTAAAATAATCACACACAAAACCTTTATTAAAACAAACATACATTAATTACAACTAAATAAAATAGAAACAAAGAGCACTTAACCATAAAACAACAACATAATTCAAGTACAAATATTGCAGGACATGTTTCAAAGTTTCAAGAAAACCATTTTCTATGCAGAAAAGTAAGTTTTTGGATGCAAAAATTATCCTACAAAAGCATGTTTTAGATCCTTTCGGATAACTTTACATCCAAATGAAACCCCGAAACATGTGTCTTCAATTTCTCGTAGAGTCACTTTTGGGGATTTTTCTCAGGAATAAAAAAAGTAAATTCATAGTGCCTACAGTCCGAGTTTGCTTGGCACCAATTTGATTTTTTTCCAAGCCAAGCAAGTGATTGATGTCACCAAAAATGTCACATTTCTTTATCTAGTTTTTCTATACTGGTTTGTCTATGTGACCCAGTACACTTCTGCAGCATAATTAAACACAAATGAAGTAGTCAAAAAATATTTCATTTCACTTAAAACATTCTGCTCAATTAATAGAATTATTTTCCATCTAGAAAGAATACTGTAAGAATGTATGTTCAAGCCCTGTACTGTTAAAAACAATCTCCATTTGAATGTTAAGTATCACAAAATCACTACATATTTATACAGAGGAACAACATATTCTGCTGTTTTCAAAATGTAAGTTTTTTTAAGCTTCTGTTTGTGTCTTAATAATACAATTTTCATGTTTTTTGTATCTTTCCCGTTCTGTACTTTGTTGCTTTCCACCAAAAAGAGTTGAAAGATTTTATAAATTTTCAAATGTAAACATCAATGTCTTTTATTTTCTCTTCTGCTGCTGTTTCCCCTTTTTTAAAAGAAACATACTTCTTACTTTTTCTCGAACTTTAGACATTAGAATCAAGTTTAAGTCGCTAAAAAGAAAAAAAGAAAAAAAAAAACTAGCATGCAAACACTACTAGTATTTTGCAAACAAATGAAAAAAATTGGACTATTTGTTTAAAAGTTGGTCTTCATGGCAAAATGAATACCTATGCTTATAATTTAATAACTAAAAACAAGCAGGAAAAATGAAAAAAAAAAAGTAAAATGAGATAAAATAAAAAGCTAAATAAATCAACTCAAACAAGTTTAAAAGAACTTCCATTTTTCAAAATGATTGAAAATTTTACAGGATCAGGGGGTAAAACTGTTTCAAGGGTCAAAAATACTGACTTAGCATACCAAAATTTATAAAATACTGACCAATACTGATTAAATACTGACTAAAATTTAAAAATTTAATAAACTTTGGCATAACTAAAAGAGTATCATATTTAGTAAAACAGACAGTTAACTTTACTTGTAATGTGCAACAGCAGCTAATTCGATACAAATTTTGAAAGTTGTGAATTCAATTCATATATTTACTGCAGAATGAATAAAACTTTTCTGAAATCATCAAAATAATTCAAAAGATTTTGCAACTTTCTAAAATGTACAGTCTTGAGCAAAGAGGAGACCGAGGGGCAGGGTTGGCAAGTTTCTGCCGAGGTGGTTAAAACCACTGGTAGAAACCGGTTAAAACCGGCATGGCAAAAACCCCTTTCTGCCACATTTGTGGCAGAAACTGGCAAAAACTCAAAAAATGTCAAAAGAAATCTTTGATACCCAATAGGAATTAAGCACAGGAAAATAATGAAATATTAGCCAAAGCACAACTTAATTACAATATCATTAAAAATCAAAAATTGTTTTTTGCTCTCTGCAGCTGTCTCCAAGAAAAGGTGAATGGAAAATATAAATGATTTCTTAATTTAATATGAATAGAGGAGAAATAACAGAATACTCTCGCAACAGAAGAACTAGATGGCAATGCCATCAAGGATACAGCAAAAATTCATGAAACTTTCATCAATTGTATATCTTTTTTAAATAAAATGATCTACTATGTAGTAACTGGGGTGTAGTGATGTAAAATACCCGGGTATTTATTTTTAGGGGTAAATACCCAGGGTATATACCCGGGTAAATACCCAAAATGGGTAAATACCCGGGTATTTATTTCAAAAATTTATATTCAACTGAAATACTTTTCTGTATATATTCCATTATGTATATATACAACCAACCATATACAAAACAATAAATTTTTGCCCAAAAATTGTATTTTGATCATATTTAAAGAATTATTGTGTGAAACAGCTTAGCAATCTAATATGATATTCACATTAAATGTGTTGGATACGCCTAATCAATGTTGATAGCCAAATTTCAGATATAAAAAGTCATTCTACAAAAAGAAAAAAGCTTAACTGGTTACAAAAAAAGCAAACATCAATTTTTTAAGGTCCTAGTCTTTTATAACCCAGTAATATGTCCCTGCATGACACCAAAATGTAACGAAATGTCGCTCAATTCATTATTACTATTTATTTACCTATATCTTATGCAGAAATTTCCTCCAAACTTAGTTCAATTGTTCAGGTGTATTCTGTATCACACACTTATATATGTATATATATACACACACATAATATACATAAACATTTAAAATTCATTTAAAATTTTTAATCTTTTATTTTAGGGTTTATGTTTAAAAAAGAAAATAGTCACCTTTTAATACTACCTAAAAATTTTTTGAAAAATGAGCAATTACTAGGGGATTTACCCTGCCTTCGGATAAATACCCAAAAAAATATTTACCTTCCCACCATCCAGGGGAGCAAATGCAAATGAGCATTGCAACAGAAAAGAAAATTTTTGCTTTTTTTTTGCTTATTAATGTGAAAATTGTTTCTATATTTTCCATGTTATCACTTAAATATCAATAAAATAAATAACACCACAGTGTCTTAATAACTTCTCAGTTTATTCTTCCAAACATCCCTCATGCTTCCTTTTTTTTCTTTTTGGATATGACTAACCTAGCTTGTGATTTTGAAATCCTGAAGTTTATAATGAATTGCTTATACTTCTCCAATTATGACATTGAAAAGAAAGATTCTTTGGTTCACGAGATGTTTCTTTCATGATTTCATCAAGTCTTTCAATAAAAAAAATTATAAACTGTGTAATACATATGTATATATCAGTTTCACCAATTATTTCATATTTAGATTTAAAAAAAAAAAATTCTCATTCACTTTTTTGCATTTTTTATAAAATACCCAGTTTTTGGGTATTTACCCAGGCCTTGGGTAAATACCCGGGTAAATACCCAAAAAATATTTACCTACCCGCTGGGTATTTACCCGATTCACATCACTACTGGGGTGGTTTAAAAATTTGACTGGAAAAATAAGTTGGGAAATAGGGTCAATTTGTTTTGTACAGCTGTGATATTAGGTATAAAATCGAGGTTACTATCAGTAAGTAAAATTCTGGCATTTTCTTCTTGAGCAAATGATAATTTTAATCCCAAGCATTTTAGATGACATGTATAAGCTAGCAAATAACAACCAGTAACTGCCTGTTTAAATCTGTATGTCACTTCTTTTTCTTAAATGCCCTTAATATTCTCGTTCTTTAGATTAATACAAATGTTACAAGCATCTGCAGTTAAACAGTCCTCTTTCTGATCAAACTAAATCAAGGGCAATGAGTTTCATTTTTTCATAATGATGAAATAGAATTACATTTTTTAGTTTACTTAAACAAATAACATTTTGTAATTACTTGAATTAATAAAGATGCTTTTTAGTTTTTGCCAGTTTCTGCCGGTTTTTACCGGTTATAACCAGTTTCTGCCACCGGCAGGGCAGAAACCAGTTTCTGCCGGCAGAAAGTCAACCCTGCCGAGGGGACATGATTCAGTTGTTTAAATTTATTAAAATGAAAGATGTTACAGGGCTGAAGTTTAGCACTGAAAACAGGACAAGGGGTCATTGTTTTAAGCTATTTAAATCTCAGGCTAACATGGATGTTAGGAAAAATTAATATTTTAGCAGGGTAGTGGAACCTTGGAACAGTTTACCAGAAGAGGTGGTAATGAGCAAGGGAGTAGATAGTTTTAAGAGGGCCATTGATCTTCACTGGGGATTGTAAATTGACTTGGACCAGTCTAGCTGGGCCCAGAGCCTGTTGCTGGTCGACACTTTTGTATTTGTATGAATGTTATTAAGTTATTAAGAAGCGTTTTTCATTCGCATTTTTTTTTCTCTGAAATCTCACTGCAAAACAAAATCAAGAAAAATTCTTAAGTCTGGAAATATAGAGTACAAAATACATATACATTGTACACTTAACTCAGTTAATGTTTAGTTATTAAAAAAAAAACTTTCAGTTTAACAGAGATATTGATGTAAAATACCCAGGTATTTATTTTTAGGGGTATATACCCGGGTAAATACCCAAAATGGGTAAATACCCGGGTATTTATTTCAAAAATGTATATTCAACTAAAATACTTTTCTGTATGTATTCCATTATGTATATATACAATCAACCATATACAAAACAATAAATTTTTGCCCAAAAATTGTATTTTGATCACATATTTAAAGAATTATTGTGTGAAACAGCTTAGCAATCTAATATGATATTCACATGAAATGTGTTGGATATGCCTAATCAATGTTGATAGCCAAATTTCAGATATAAAAAGCCATTCTGCAAAAAGTAAAAAGCTTAACTGGTTACAAAAAAAAGCAAACATCATTTTTTAAGGTCCTAGTCTTTTATAACCCAATAATATGTCCCTGCATGACATCAAAATGTAACGAAATGTCACTCAATTTATTATTACTATTTATTTACCTATATCTTATGCAGAAACTTCCTCCAAACTTAGTTCAATTGTTCAGGTGTATTCTGTATCACACACACACACACATATCTATCTATCTATCTATCTATCTATCTATCTATCGGTCTGTCTGTTGTCTGTCTGTCTGTCTGTCTGTCTGTCTGATATATATATATACACACATAATATACATAAACATTTAAAATTCATTTAAAATTTTTAATCTTTTATTTTAGGGTTTATGTTTAAAAAAGAAAATAGTCACCTGTTTTTAATACTACCTAAAAATTTTTGCAAAATGCGCAATTACAGGGGATTTACCCTGCGTTCGGATAAATGCCCAAAAAAATATTTACCTTCCCACCCTACAGGGGAGCAAATGCAAATGAGCAAGGCAACAGAAAAGAAAAATTTGCTTTTTTTTTGCTTATTAATGTGAAAACTGTTTCTATATTTTCCATGTTATCACTTAAATATCAATAAAATAAATAACACCATAGTGTCTTAATAACTTCTCAGTTTATTCTTCCAAACATCCCTCATGCTTCCCTTTTTTTTTCATTTTGGATATGACTAACCTAGATTGTGATTTTAAAATCCTGAAGTTCATAATGAATTGCTTATACTTCTCCATTTATGACATTGAAAAGAAAGCTTCTTTGGTTCACGAAATGTTTCTTTCATGATTTCATCAAGTCTTTCAATAAAAAATATTATAAACTGTGTAATACATAAGTATGATATCAGTTTTACCAATTATTTCATATTTAGATTTTAAAAAAAAATTCTCATTCACTTTTTTTGCATTTTTTATAAAATACCCAGTTTTTGGGTATTTACCCAGGCCTTAGGTAAATACCCGGGTAAATACCCAAAAAATATTTACCTACCCACTGGGTATTTACCCGATCCACATCACTAAACAGAGAGCACATTTAGAAGATTGTTTTAATTGCTAATAAGCAAATATTTTTGCATGTGCAGAAACTAAAACCTGTACCAAAAATATAGATACAAGCATAAAACACAATTCACAGTAAAAATACAAATGGGGGAATTTTTATTACATATGCGTATCATAATAAACGGTATGTGAAACACAAAATTAAGTAATTTATTTTTGAAAAACACCATGTGTTGAATGTATTGAATAAAACTAGAAAAAAGGATGTCCCATAATTATTATAGACACTTTTTAATTTATAAATTGTATTTAAGGTTGAGAAACACAATAACAAATCTTAATATTAAATGGTGCTTCTATTACCTCAAGTTACTTCAAACTCATGGTTTTCCATCCCATCGAGTTTTGCATTGCCTATGGGGAGAGTTGACACTGGTTTGTGCTAGAGACGTACCGAGTAGCACTGTGGCCGAGTAACCGAGTACCGAGTACTCGGCCGAGTTACCAAGTACCAATTATGTTTTAAGAAGAACCACCGACACACATGTGATGAATTTTGAACTTATTGGAATAGTAGTATAGACCTCCTTGTACATATAATAGTTTTTAAAAATAAATTCCTGCTGAAATTCAATTACGCATTATGTAAACAATTTTGTTTGTGTCAAAAATTTTACAAAAAAATTACCTTTAAAATTAAAAATAAATAAAAGGTATGATTAATCAAGTTGGAATTAAAACAAATTACAGTAAAATCCCTCTAATGCGGACACTAAAGGGATAATTTTTTTTTTGTTCGCAATAGAGAGGTGTTCGCAGGATAGGGGTTTAATAATGTTATTTGCATTGGAACTGGGGAATTAAAAATTGTCAGCATAAGAGGGGTGTCCGTTAGGAGGGGTTTCACTGTATATACCAATCAATTATAGTTTTAGTCCACCAAACATAAATAATTTTTTAAATACAACAAATGTGCAGGAACACTGCAGACACGTGTTTTAGCCCCGTTCCCCCCCCCCCCCCCCCCCCCCGTTACAAAGAACGTCTTTTTCAGTGCATAACATGTGAGCTGAAGAATGTAAAGACATTCAAAAAAAAATCCGACTTTTGTCAGATGCCTTTAAATCTACAAGCTCCCATTTTGTGCATTGAAAAAGGAATTCCTTGTAACGCCAAAAGACGTGTCTGCAGTGTTAATGCACTGTACTTTCAACGTTGTTTTATTTTCTTTTATTTTTTAAGCAAAGGTATTTTTATATTTTTCATAACTAATTTTTGTTTGTAGCGAAAATCCATTTTTAATATAAAAATTCCATATTTTCTATACTTACCTTTTTTGCATAATTTTTAATAAATAAGTTTTATTAACTTTGGGGACATTAAAATAAAGAGTTATTCCATTGAAGCATTACAAACTTCATTATTCTCAAAATTTAAATTTGACTTATAAATTTAAATTGTAAATGATTGCAGAATATAATGCTTGCTCTTTTTTTTTTATTTATTTTTTTAAAATAAATTTTAGTACTGCCTTGGACAATATTCAATTTTTTGCAACTACTCGGTATTGGCCGAGTATCTGATCAGAATTTGGCCGAGTACCGAGTACTCGGCTAATTGGCCGAGTACCGAGTAGTTACCGAGTACTCGGTACGTCTTAGTTTGTACCATGCTGGCTCTATTGCTCATTTAAGCCCTGTGTAGAAAAATATTAGCTAGATGTTGCCACATGTTTTTCATTGGATTTAAGTTTAGACTAAGCAATGGTCAGTCCATGACATTCATATTATTCATGTTAAACTACAGTTTGTTCCTCCAAGCGAATCCTGAATTAGAGAAAAATGTCCTCTAATATTTGTTAATTTTAAAGGAGAAAGCTCCTTTTTTTTTTGCTACAAATGATCAAAAATGTTAGTAGATTATATCCACCACTAGGTTTCTAAAAAATGGTAACAAATGGCTGTCAATAATATTTATCAATGAGGAAAAGGAGAACTTGGATGGAACCAATAAGTATAAATTTTACTAAGAAGCAAACTAAGTTTTTCTAGTGTACAGCAAGATGGAGGATCAGTAATAAGTTGGGTTGCTTTTAGGTTCAATGGATTTTGGCAATTTGTAGCAAAAAAAAAAAAGCTCTCACGACCACTCTGTGTATTTCAGCAAGACAATGCACCTACTCATGCTCTTAACCCAGCAAATATATATTTCAACAAGAAAAATATCTACAGTAGACCATTATAACGCACACCTTAGGACCAAAGTTTTTGCGTTATATAGGTTTTGGCGTTATATAGGTCATTTCACACATTTTTAAACTAATATTCAAAATATATCTATACATTAGCACTTCAGAATCAGTTTTATCTGTAGTGAGCATTAAAGCACTAATTATACAATGAGTCATTCAAAAATAAATATGTTTCTTTATTACAAGAAAGTGAAATATCCTGCACTTCTGCTAGCTTCATGGTTTGCAAAACAGCTGTATTTTCAAGAACCATCTGGTATTTTCATTTTACAGTGAATTCTAAATTTCATTTAAAAGCTTTGAATTAAGATGAAAAACTGATTCAAAATTTAATTTTCCAAACAATTTTTATGTTTGCAAGTCAAAACAGAGGGATTCTTTAAACTTCAAAACTTATTGTTTACTTCTGAAAAGTTTTGCGGTTTATAGAGAATTGCATTATACAGGTCGGCGTTATAAAGGTATTCTACTGTATGGCATGAACAGGCAGGCTATCGCTTAGTCCATACTTAAATCTAATGGAAAACGTGTGGAAATATCTAGAAAAAAATTATATGAAAATGGGAGCCAAAATTTTTCAAACAAGGACCTTAAATGAGCGATAGAGCAAGCATGGTACAAATCATTATGAGCTCCCTCCACAGAAAATCCTAAACTTGATACTTCAAATATAAAATTGCATGTTTGATGTAATTAGGGGTAACAGAATCACAATTTTATATCAAGATTTGTAATTGTGTTTTACAACCTTAAATATAATTTACAAATTAAAAAGTGCCTATAATTATGGGACACCCTATTATCAATTGGCAATTTATAGCTTTTCTTCGGCATTTTTTAAAGTTTATAAGAAAAGAAGAAAAATTTGACAGTGAATTTTTTCTTAAAACTAATTAATTGGTAAATTTGCAGGGAAAAAGACTTTACTGACTAAATTCTGTAAATACTGACTTATACTAACCAAATTTTAAAATACTGAATTTTACTGACCAGTTTTATGCCCTGAGGATGAAAAAGGATTAAATCTTCCATCATGGAATGCAACTTTCTGCAAAGCACATGTTCCATGTTGGCATACTTCTTAAAACACATTGTTTTACTTATAGAATTGGAAAATTAAGAAAACTCAAGTCAAATTGTTGAGATCTCATTTAAAAGTTCTTAATTTTCAAAACAAATTTTTCAGACCCAAAAATGAAAATTTCCTTGCTTTACTTATTTACTAAAAATTGCTGTCCAATGCATTAGTAGTTCCTTTTTACAACAACTCTAGAAATGGAAAGTCTAAGAACAAATGATGAACAAGTTAAAAAAAAATAATTCACCAATCTACCGAATTTACTGTTCATTTCAGGATGAAATTGAAGGGAAATCTTGTGAGATAAGAATTTTTATTACTGCAATAATTAGGGAGGTGTAGGAGGGAATCAAAAGTCTTTATCTCGTAAGGTGCAATACCGATCCTGAAAGTAGTATGATTAATTGAAAAGTTTTTTACTCAAACATTAAATTTTTAAAAATGTTAAATTTATCATGAATGTTATAAAAATCTGGAAAAATACATTACAATGTGGGAGATTCACAGAAAAGTGGAGGTCTCCTGCCAAAATCGGGAGAATGAGCAACTATGTTCTTGCAATAATTGTGCTTTGCCGACATTGTTATTTTATGGTTGATTACTTGCATAAAGGTAGTTATTCATATGATTCTTTAAAGAGTATTTACTTTAGCAACAGAATTGATACTCAAAATTTCATCAGCAGAATATCTTTTTGTGTAATCAGGTTCCATCATAAGAGAAATGACTTCTGTTAGCTCACCACTTAATCCTAAATAATTAAAGAAAAAAATAAGTAATCTGATAAAAGCTATATTAATATTTAAACCAATAATTTGACCGAAAAAATGCATTAACAACTACTGGTTTCAGAAGTATGTTATCAAAGACATGTTCTGCATTTTCTACACTTCTCTTTTTAGATTTGTTTGTTTTAATTAAAACTTTACAGCAATCAAATTTAATTTCAATAGCAATTTAAAATAAATATACTATGCATTGGTAATCACAAAACTGTCTTTAGTTTTTTTTCATGAATATTCAGGTATTATGTATAGTCACAACTACTTAGCTTTGCCATCTTTGCAGAAGTTAAAATTTGTGTATTACAACAACCAGATTCGCATGGTGGAATTTAGGATCTCAGTGGAATTTGTAATTTACGAATAAATCCCAGTTAGAACAACAATATCAAAATTGTTAATTCAAATTCCAAATTCTGACATGCCTGAGAGAGTTAAAATGAGAAAACGGTAGGACGAACATATCTACAGGTAGCGTGGAGAAAAATGGTTAAAAAAAGGGGGGGTTGGGGAGTCATTTACATTTTGGTTCCTATCAAACTAAGATAGTCCTCATTTTTTCTTACAACTCCCCACAAAATAATAATTTTTGTCTCAGTAAAATACTGCCGTGCTAAGCACAGATGTGGTATCTGCACATTTTATCAAAATTGAGTTATTGTCACCAGGTGGTCGTTAGTAATTTAATTTACCTGAATGCCAAGTTTTTTGGTGATTTGTGAATGCGAAATACTAAAAAAAGCTTTAAGAAAAAAGTCGTAACTGCACAGTTTACGGAGTTTGCTAAGGCAATTTGAATGCAAGTGATAAATACTAAGCCTTTAAAGTGGTATCTGCGAAGTTACCACTTTTTTCCTTAGTAATTTGTAGATACGATTTTTATACCTTAGTAAATCAGCATATTTAATAATGTAGCAGTTTATTGTAACACAGAATATTAAAATTAGTTTATCGTTGAATAGTTGATACAGGTTGATAATAAAAACTAATACAACTTTGCATACGTTTATTTAAAATGCAAATTCTAAAAATGAAATGCATGTAAAATATTCATATCTAATTCTTTCATGCAAAAAAAAAAAAAACGCGTTTCATTCTACTGCCAGTAATATTTTTATTTAAGTATCGTCTGCTGTCAAAATTATCTTCATGCTCGGTAAAAATGAATCTAGAAAATAAAACATTATAAAAAAACACATTCTTTGAATATAAAAAATAGAAAATTGTTATGGATTACAGTTTTAACTGTCCAGAGCTTTGAAAATGGTATCTTTCAGAAGGTAGATTCTGTTAGATTTGCAGTAACAAAATAAAGCGAAACAGCTAAGTCTAAAGAAAGCAGATGTTTTCAGTATTATTTAATGATACATTGAGCACGTTTTACGAAGCTATTTTTGTAGTATCTGTGCAGATACCTCTAAAAATGCCTAGTAATTGTCACTTACGGTGAAAATAGCTTAGTATGTGAAAAGGTTTTGAAAAGAAAATTTGTTGTAAGTACATTTATTAATTTTAAATTAAGATTTTTACAAAAATACTCTATTACGGTTTTTAGATAAGTTATTTACGAAACAACTACCGCAAGTGGAGCATTAAATAAAGTCATAAATCAAAGAAACGAGTTGTAAAACTTTAATCATCAATTTCTCATTTTGAGCTCTACTGCAGATACCACATCTGTGCTTAACAGCGGCAGAATAGTCTTTAAAGTCCCTTTCCCTTCAGAGTAGTTGCTTTTTCAATTGCCAGTGGCAGCCTTGCATGTCTGAAATTATATTTTTAGTCATATTAAAATAAAAAAAAACCCTCTAGTTTTGTAATTTCGGCATGAAATTTTTGAATTGTGGAAGAATCTTTACAAAACTCTTTTTCACATAATTGGCAGCTGAAATGGGCAGTTTATGAATTGCAAGCAATCTTTTGGTTTCTTTGCTGGGTGTTGCACCATTGGTACAATTGGCTTTCACGTATCCATTTCTTTACAACCACTTCATGAGTACCAAACATAAAAAAGGCAAACTACAATGCAAAAGAAAAAGTAACACAAAAGGAAAAACGCTTTGTATGGGAGACGACAATATTACAATTGTAATGAGGAAAAAATAAGTTCCATGATCTGCGTTATAGATAGCGTAAAGAAAGCAGGAAGTGACAGCGTAAAGAGCATTCACTCAAGTGCTTTAAAAAAAGAATAAGCAAGTGATCAATAAAAGTTACTCCACTTCAATTGGTATTCAGCTGGTATTGCTGTGAATGGCGACCAGCATGGGCGCTCATGTGCAAAAATTTTAGGGGGGGTGGTGGCAGATATTTTCCCCATGATTTAGCAGGATATTTTCCCCATGGAAAACGATTTCAGAACAGATTACAGTTATTTCAATTAACATTTTTAATAACTTATTCATAAATGGCTGGAGAATAAATGTTTTTACATTTTTGCAAAGAAAAAAGTACTAAAAACAAACAAAGTACTTTTTTTACAAGTAAAAACAAAATATTAAAAGTTGTTCATTAGAATTGTGAAATTTAATTTTTCTATAGTAAAGTTCACCTCTACAGTAATCTGCAGAAACCATAATAAATCCTTAACAGTGGAGGCTCTGCAGTAAATAATCTCTTTCAGTAACCATTACACTCCTTATTACATAATTTTTAGAAAACAAGACATATTAGATGTTACATTTATCAAATGACTTTTATTTTAAAAAACAGCGATAGAGTGAAGCCTCAAAACTGTAAAGTGTAAAGTGGTGATGGAAGACTCAATTTATATAATCATAAAACAATTTTCTCCAATTTATGTTTACATAGCTTTTTTCAAGAAAATTACATCTTAGAATCATCAACTAACAAAACACTGTTATTAAAATTTAAAACATGACATTTCCCTTCTTATACAAAAGGTCAGCTCATTAGCCAAAAGATTAAGTTTAACTTTTGCGCAGTAAGTATATTTGAAGAATTATTGTCATAAAGAGCAATCAATTATATTTACTCTTCCTCAAAGAAGTGTGGCGGAGAAATTCGTAAGTTTCAGGTGATTCCCGCGAGATGGCGCCTCAGCACAGGCAGCACACAGAAACCTCCGATCAGAGAGAACCCCTTACACCCATTTTGAGATAGCAGTTGGAAGTCCAGACGAAAAGGTGACGTATGCGCTCTGAGCTCCGGCAAGAGAAATGATGTCGTCCCACAGTAAGTCCGCTGCACTCCCTCTCCCATATAGCTGTATTAGTCTTGCAAAATGTAATAAACTAACTTTCTGCTTTAATTAGTGTTCAGTGTTAATCTAAGCCTGTGATGGCTGGAAACACCATCATAAAAAAGACACAATACAATATCAGATGGTTCTCCATTATATTGGTGCCGCTGACAATGCCGTTCTAGGCCTAATGCAATCCGGCTGCATCTGTGAGGGTTTTATTTATTAAGTGTGTGGCTTATTTATATATTAAATACTCATGCTTTTAGTTGTTTTTATGTATTTATTAATTTTATAATGCATGTGTAAGGTAATCACAAAGAATTTTTGATAAAGTGCATTTTGTTGGTAACGAGACATCTGTTAATTTTTGTTTAATTTCTCAAAATTGAAAATGCCAATTATTTTCTTTTTGTTTAATTTCACTGAGTTTTTATTAAGAATTGTGTGTCACAAGGCATCATAATGTATCATAGAAGCAGACAAGCACAAAACATAATAGTTCGAAGCAACACAACCAATATGGCAGTAGGCTTAGTTCCAAAAATTTCCGGGTACAACACAGTTAGCGTAAATAAATTTTTGAAGAAGATAAACAAAGTGGGACAGCTAAGTGATCAGTCAGGTGAAGAAAAACTATCCGTTCTAAAACGGACCGGGAGATAATGATTTCGACACAGTAGCGAATTTGCTTACAGAACGGTTTGAAGGAAAGTTTCAATTACCGGCACATTACATGAATTGGCAACATGCTCTCAAAAACCAACAGAAAGTGCATTTGATTTTGACCAAAGAGTTAGGAAAGAAAAACTTTGTAACCACCCTGGATTTCTGAATTCCCTCCATTAACAGTTTTGGCTGAAATATTATATTTGATCTCTTGCAAGTCTTTTTTCTCTAAATTTTCAAAAATACTGGGTCCGAGTAAAGAAATTGAGGCACCCGTGTCCTGAAGAAAACTGAATTTTACATCATTAATCTCAACGTCATTCATCAGCAAACTGTAACTAGGGTGTGGGATTGAGGTGGGAGAAGGGTCAACCCTATAACTATTGCAATTATTTAAGGCCTTCTCCAGGGGCGGACTGGCCCTAAACTTTTAATGTGGAGAAAAATTCATGCCGGCCCCATCCAAAAAAGTTTGGATGTAGTTTTTCAAACCTAAAAAGTTTCTAGTGTGTTTTTTCAACAAAAAAAAAAGGTTCCTCCAGACCCCCCGCCTCTCTCTCCACGATGAAATACCAAGATTTTTTTTTTTCAGAAATCCTAATTTAACTTTTCATTTTAAGCAAACTAGTGGGCAGATTGATTTAAATGAAGCGTATAGCAAACGCTCATAATATGCAGATGATATTTCAAGGAACTTTCTCAAAAATATTTGCAAGCTTAAATTGCTCTACGCAATAAAAAACCACTGTGAAAACTGTGTGACTTCTTTGAAAATCCGCATTTAAGAGTATTTCGTTTATGTAAAAGTGAATAAAAATCTTATTTAAAACAAAACGTAATACATTTGAGGCAGTGAGAAGTAAAGGGATGTAAGTAGACATCTTCAAGTTTTGAGTAAAACTCGTATAAAGATCACATCCTAGGTAGGCTTTCATTGAATTTTTTTCTAAATCATGCTATACAGCGGCATCTACCAGGGCTACAAATACTATCTCTTGCCATAAGACCAGAGAAGGGGTCCACCTACCATTTGTACTGGTTATCTCCAAATTTTTAATTTTGCCTCTTGCATCCCTTTGCTTCTCACTACCTCATATGGCCATGAGCGGTACTATTTACCCTTTAGAAAAAACTCTTTAAAGTATTTTCTTTAAATTGTATTGTACGTATTCAAACTAATGAAAATTTTCATGTAAACCAAACGTAATATATCCGTTCAGAATGAATACAGATCATGAGACAGTGAGAACTGATCGAAAATATCGGATAAGCCCGAATAACTCTAAAAAAAAAAAAAAAAGAATTTCGCTCGAAAAAGTCGCCATTTGTCTCAGTGAGAAAACTGATTTTCAAAGGTATCTCTCAAAATGTTATCTAGTGAATGAAATTTATTTGTCAGGTTCTAGAACTAAAGTGAAAATCATGGGATATACACTTGGGATGGGGGGATTGCGGTCTCCTCCCCGGGCCCTTGATTTTAACGTAGATTTAGAGTGCCAATAATTTTAATACGGTAGTTTATATGCATATAAAGATGGTTATGATCAAATTCCCTCCCCTCTCCACAGAAGGCAAGTTCTGGCCGCGCTTGTACTTTATGGTATATGTGTGGCCTATGCTACATATTAACTTACCTTTAATAATAATATTCCATTGACTCTCAACGCTTTCAAGTAAGAACAATTTATTTATCAGCTTCCAAGATTTAAAGTGAAAACGGAGAAATGTATTGGGAAAAGCAATAAGATGTGCGTATTCTTTTTCGTAAGTAAATATGTTCAACTAGAGTTTAACCTTACACTTTATTAATCGGTTTTAAGAATTCATTAAGATTGTTTATATGAAACATAAAACACCAACTTAATATAGGAAATTATGATTGGTTACTGTAGCATAAACCCTTCCTTACTTTCTCTCTCTCTCTCTCTGCTTTTTTTTAAAATTAATTTGTTTATTTAACAGCAAAACTGAAATTTACTTCAAGAATGTTACTACGTCATAAAATTTAAAGCTAAATGTAAAAAAAATTCATGAATTAAATAGATGTATCTAAAAATGTAAGACATTTTCTCTTTAAAAATCAAAACAAATCACATAAAAGTTTATGGATAACTTTCAATACGAATTACAAATTCTATAGCATAATTGCTGATTGTCAACTGAAATTTTAAGTTGATATTCATTTTAAAATTAACAAAAGTCCTCAAGAGAACATTATGAAAAGGATGTTTTGCTTTTTATTTCTAATCAAGTGAAATATCCAGTATATTTTAAATCAGTGGTTTCCAACCTTAAGCGATTACCCCCAAAAGGTTGATTTGGTTCCTCCAGGGGGCAATGAGCATTCAAAACAAAAATTTAAATGATATATAATAATAATAATAAACATAAGTAATAAACATAAATCATTAATTTTCTCAATTTTTAAATTCCAATGATCCGTGTTTATTAATAATAATAAACATAAATTATAAGAATTTAAAAATTGAAACAAAACAGCTGAAAGTAAAACGTATGCAAAATCGATGGTCCAGAGTTTAGACAAAAAATCATGAGTTTAAAAAAGAAATGAATTAAATTCAGGAGGGCCATGCACATCCTCATATCTTGGACAAGCATACGAATTGTATTCAGGGCTGGTTCTGGATACCGGAACAAACCATTCTCTCTCTTCTTTTTTTTTTTCTTCAAGTTTAAACTGACAAAGTTTTTTATTCTTCCAAATCCTAAATTTTATACCAAAAAAAAAAAGGAAAAAAAGAAAAATGTTCTGCTGTCTTTGAAAAGTATATTAATATAATCTTAGTTTATTATCTCCCTTCAAAAATTAATTACTCTTGAAATAAAAACATAAAAAATGTGTGTAACAATAAGTGGATCAAATTGGTACAGTATTTAGGCTTTAAATTAAAATTAAGTACAGTAAAACCTGTAAAGTTGACCACCCTTGTAAGTTGACCACCTGTCTATGTTTACCTCTTTTGTCAGGAACGGAATTAGTCCTATCTTATATAATGAAGGAAAACCTCTGTAACTTCACCTACCTCATCTTGACCACTAATGTACGCCAAATTTGGTTTGGAGTATTGTAAAAAACCCTTTGTAAGTTTACCACTTGGTTTATTTTTTAAAATTTTCTTCAGTAAATTATTTTATTTTATAAGCAGCATAAAGCTTATGCTGCTCTTTATTCTCCAACCTTATTTTTCATTTGTTATTCTATTTAAGATAGTTTTTTGTACTTTGTTCAGCAAAAATACGTGTCAGTAGAAAAGTACAAAGTGTTTTCTTTCAGTTGCAATAGGTTGTGGCTATACTGAAATTGTGCTAAGGTCCGGATCTGTACATTTTGGGCCCTCTGCAACAAAATGGGTAGGGCATCTCCAGACTTAGATAAAATGAAAAGCTTTCTGCGAACACAAATCCTAACTGGAAAAATTTCTGCAAATAATTATTTTGCCTGACTCACCCTTAAATAAAAAATTAAATTTATATTCAGATATGAAAGAGACAAAAAAAGTGGTTTAAATCATTTATTTTTTTTTACAATAACAAATAGTTTGCTTATTTTTCACCAACTGAAGAAAACTGCCAAAACCATTTTTTTTTTACACATGTGCTTTAAAAGCTTTTGGAGAAAGGCTTTAACATAAATAAACTGGGATTTTCTTAAAAATTCCCTTTAAAAATTAGAATTTTTTTTTAAATCAACGTTAGCAGTTTGAAAAAATAATTTCTGCAGAGACAAAAATTTTCTGCGAACGCCGTTCGCGCGTTCGTCTATATTATGCAAGACTGGGCATCTCCCTAGTGGCCAGCAGTGTTTATTTGTAAAGTTAATAAGTCTTAATGCTAGTTTTTCTTTCTTTTTTTTTCTTCAATTTCTAGGGCCGTTAGCCCCCTTGAGGAAGCGAGCCCCCCGCACTGCGGGTACACAGATATGGGCTTGCTAAAGAGCCCTTCTGGCTTATTTCGGGTGCAAGGGATTAAGATATAGGACATTTTAATTTTGCCTTTGTGAACTGAGAGAGTCAAGCTTGTTGTTCTTTGTGCTATAAGTGTTACATAAAAAGGCTTCAAAAAGAAAGTTAGTTGAACTTAAAATTAATAAAAAGTATGAAATATTAAAATGAATTGAAAAAGGAGAAAGCCAAAGAAAATTAGCTGGCACATATGGAATTTCTAAAACTACGGTGTCTAATATAGTTTAAAACAAGGAAAAAATAACAAAACTGTTTGAATAGTATTTTTAATTATGGTTTCACTTTCAATAATGTTAAACAATGTAAGTTAGTTGAACAGAAAAAGTAATAAGGGTGAATTCCTCGAAAAATGAATACACGGTGCGAGAAATGACAAAAAAATATTTCAAAAAATCATTACTGCCCGTTATAAGTTGACCACCGGTCTAAGTTGACCACCAAAGTACTATACCGCGAGTGGTCAACTTACACAGATTTCACTGTATGCAAAAAATACCTAATATCGATTTTACGTTGCTCTAAAATTCGCTTTTTTCAAGAAAAAAGGTAAGGGGATGACAGATAAAAAAATGTTGGAAATCACTGTTTCAAATATTTATACTCTTTGTACTTTTGTGAATTTTATCTTTGTTAAACGAAAATAGATGAATTGGACGGTGTTATACAAAAATGAGTTATCCAACAAAAATTTTCAAAAAAATAATGAGTTATTCACATAGGCTGGCAGATAAACTGATACACTACGGGGATACAAAGACAATTTAAGCCAAATTCTGAATTAATATGTCATCTATGAAGTTCAGCTTAGAACTCAATTTACTCAAAAGTACTGCTTGGTGGGTTGACTCATTTTTGTGTAACACCGTCAATTTATTATAATTATAACCGATAGTTCAAGTTCTTATTATTTAAAGTGCTGATGACAAAAAAAAAAACACATGATGATTAAAAATATTAAACTTACCTAAAAAAGATTCTTGTCACCGTTGTATTTAAAACACATGCAATCCCATTGAGCAGTCAACACGGTGTATAACAAATGACTCGTTTTTTCCTCGGAGACGAAATTGAGGAGATATCTCAAAATTATCTAATTGGTTGAGAAAGTCATGGATCTATCTATTGCAAAGTGCTGGGAAACATAACAAAAAAAAAAAAAAAAAAAAACGAAGGATGAAAAGGGAAAAAAAAAGCTTTTTAGCAGACGTTTTGCTCCTATACATTCTATTCTTAGGATGGCGCCTTTCTCTTATTTCATTAGAAAAAGGTTCGATGTAATCTTTTCCCAGACAGTCTCAGGTCGTCTCAGATGGCCACAAAAGAATATCCCCACCCCCAATAAAACTCCTTACCAGAATTCCAGGAAACATCAATCCCGAACAGATACAAGAGACACCCATGGATCCTGAAGGCTTCGCTTCGAACGAAGACCACCCAACAAAGACATTGTTTCGTTTTCCCTACGTAACAAGATCGGTAATAGTTCGTCCTGAGAGTGACCGTTGGAAAAGGAGCGGCTGTCCTCCTCTCCCCCCCCCCCAAAAAAAGAGCAGTTCTGGCTGCAGCCCTGGACACAAGAACGGCCGGCCTAGCTAAGAACTTTTTTTTAAAATAAAATTGAGGAAAATGGTACGTACACATTGAATGCACAGAAAACGGCCCGAGTTAAGGACGGCCCATGTGGAATTTTCCACATCTCACACGTGGCCAGTCCGCCCCTGGCCTTCTCCCCTTGAAGTTTGAATTTTGATTATTTCTTCCTTGAGAAATATTGCGATCTCATGAATTAGATCTATTCCTTGTTTGTCTCTGTTGATTCATATCTCTATCTTTTATATAACACTCAGATAGCTTCTGATTTGCACCTTCACAATAATGACATCTGAAGTTAAACTGCCCTTGTCCCCTATTGTGAGTGAACGAATCCCTACCTGTGTTGGGAATTCGAAATAATATTACCAATTATTTACGTTTATTTTGATGTATTTGGCTTTAATTAAATCCCTATTTTCTTTTATCTTGCAAAGTCACAAATGCTAATTTCAATGTTTGTAACGTATTTCCCGATCTTAGATACGTGCGTGCCTTACATCATGAAATGACAAAGTTCCTTTTTCATTTGATTGGCCGCCGTTCTAACATCGAGAAATGCGTATCTCAAATGCATGTCTTGAAATCCATGCAAATGTCTCTGGCTGGCTATATATGTTGCTTTGGTAGCTCAGTTGCTCTCTCTCTCTCTCTCTTTTAAGGCGCCGTATTTTAGTTTCATGGTCAGCCAAGTCGGCTGATTGCCGTCATGCTCTCGATTAGGCACTTTATAATTGTAAACTTTGTCTGCAAACCTTATGTTCAAATTACTGAGACCTCGATTACATAAATGACTCTTCATTAGTCATATTACAAATTCATCAATAATGGTTTTGCATGTTTTACTAAATTATCTATGCTTCAAGAGAACTTATTTTGCAATTTCATATTTCATTTGCAAATAGCTCGCCAAGGATATCACTGTATTATATCACCATGGAGGAATTAAAAAGACATAATTTCAACCACAGGTATTGTTTTCTGAAAAGGACTCCAATTACACTCTGCAACTCAAAAGGGCACTAATTAAATTAGTCATCGGTGTGATAACTTCGTTGAAATAATCTCATAGCACAATAACCTGTATGTGCGTTTCTGTAAGAATTCCCCCTAAACTCCCCTGATTAGTGTTTCTACCCCCTTGCTAATGTACATTAACAGCGTTCGCTTGCGCTCTTAGTGCTTGTACTTCTTTGCTTAATATGCTAATTGAATGGTCAATTCACCAACAATTTTGTTTTGTACTCTACTTACATTCCCAATTTCTGATTGACTTACTGACGCCTTGTGAATTTTATTGTTTTTCTCCTCTTGCGAAGTGATTGATATTGCTTCATCTAACGTTCGTGGGTTCTTACTCAAAACAAATCGCTGAATGACTACTTTCCATCCCTCTCGAAATGTTGCTAAAATCTAATTCTGGTTAGTCTCCCTTAATTCTGGCATTATTACCATATTCCCTACACTATAAACCTGGTCTCCAACTTTCCTAACTCTTAGGTCAAAATCAATTGCACTTTCTGTTGGTTTTTGAGAGCATGTTGCCAATTCATGTAATGCGCCTGTAATTGAAATTTTCCTTTCAAACCGTTCTGTAAGCAAATTTGCTACCGTGTCGAAATCCTTCTCTCATGCTACTATCGAAATAAACAATTCAGCTGTCCCTGTGAGTTTAAGTTTTAGAATGGACAGTTTTTCTTCACCTGACCAATCACTTAGCGGTCCCACTTCGTTTATTTTCCTCAAAAATTTATTAATGCTAACCGTGTCGTCCCCGGAAAATTTTGGAACTAAGTCTATTAATGCCATATTGGCTGTGTTGCTTTGAACTATTATGTTTTGTGCTTGTCTGCCTCTATGATACATTATGACGCCTTATGACACACACTCAGAGACACATCTAATTGAGTCATCAGACAAAATTTTTCCAAAAGTATTAGATAATTTAAACGAGCAAGAAAGAAAAATATAGATAGAAGCAGGCTAGATAGAAAAGAGGAATGTTACAATTATCAGGTGGGATTGCTTTGTTTTGTAAAGAACCGAAATATAAAGAAAAATATTTCTGCTAAGTTGAGAACTAAATATGAGGGACCATACAGAGTTATCGAGAGATATACCAATGTTAACTATAAGATCAGACATGTTGAGAATACTAGAAAAGTGTTAAGGGTCCATGTTAATAGATTAATTCCTTTCACTCAGAAGTTTAGTTATTTACATTCGACAGGAAACAAAACCATTAATGAGGACACAGGTCGCAGGGCTCCCAACACATTTCAGCCATAGAAAAGGGTAAAAGAGGACCACTTTGAATCAAAAAGGGGACCAAAGAGGAGCAGTTAGGACTAAAAAGAGGACCTTGGGAGGACCATTCATAGTTGAACCCAGGGAAGCACCAAAAGGCAAATTAGCTGCCTGGCACTAAATACGTGAAGATAATTCGTTAATTAACCATAATAATGATTTTTAACGATAAATTCTTATCACCTTCTGTACAAATGAATTCTGTACAAATGAACTATATTATTTACACAAACATTTGGATGGGGGGGGGGTGACAAGCAACCATGTAACTGATCATCTTACAGAGTAACTTTAATTGAAAAATAAATTTTCTGCTAATTAACAGGTAAAAACTGGCTAATTAAAAATAATCACCTAAGTGACTGATGAATCAGTGCATACCTAATTAAGACCTTTTAGATACAGTTATTACAGTAAACACCTTAGCACATAGTAGTTTACAAAATTTTTCACATAACCAGTTTAAAGGGAATGGGGTGATTTAATTCAGTCAAACTACTACTTTTAGTCATTGAAATGGATAGAATGAGGAAAAAAACAACATGGACCTAAAAAATACTTTCATTTTCCCAACAGTTTCTTTTAAATTAATTTTTTTAAATGTCCGATTTTTCAAACAAGGCATGGCCTTTATGATGTCACAAATGATGCACTTTGACTCATCTTTCTACCACATTTCCACGTTATGATAATCCAGCAGCGAATTAAAATTGCGCTTTACGTTTTCTATCAACCATATCGTTGCCAATGCACGTGAGTAAAGATACGAATTAAATATTTTGTACTATGAATGGCAACACTGAATGGCATTTCATCATTTGTGATTTTACACCACAGAAGTGTAAACAATGAAATCGCACCGATTTAACTAATTTTTTTAAAATACTAAACTTAAAGAAATTATTTAAAAAATGGTCAGATCCTATGTTTTTATGCATGCTCTTTCAGAAAAAAAATACTTTTAAAATTTTGGAAACGACCCTATTCATTTTGATATAAGGTACAGCAAAACAAGAAGATGTAGTTTAGAGCCTAGGAGGTCCCCCTCCACAGTCCTTGGTTTTTACACATATTTCCAGCCTAAATATGGCAAGTTTATATACATATGAGAGTTTATGACCAAACACCAAAGCACAGGAGGTAATTTCTGGCTATGCTACTGACTGACTAAGTGCAAATCATTTATTAATATGCTAAGTATCCAAATCATATCTTCAGATGTATGTATTGTTGTTCGGGCACCAAAAAATGTAGTAACTGTCTTCAAGTATGTATAAAAATTATTGAGAAAGAAAATTATTTATTAAAGTCACCACACCCAAAAATATACAATCGCTGCTTAAAGCGATAAATACACAAAATGTAAATTTGAGCTTGCTTTTACTGGATAACTTAATGTAATAAATAAATGTGTAAGTTCAGATTCATAGAGCTATATTTTCAAATTAAAATTACTCATTAGTTTTAAAAATTTAGTTTTTAAAAATAAAATTCAATAATATAGTTTGAGGTAGCACATGTCAAAACAGCTTCCAATTTTCGAAAATATCAAAATAATTACAAGATGCAAAAGGATTGAGATCTTGACACGAGAATCAAATTTTCGCGAAGTATGTTCACTGTTCGCATAATTTCCAAAAAAAAAAAAAAAAAAAAATCTCTAAAACTAAATATGACTAAAATTGAAAATAAAATACGCTAGTCTAGGATAGCATATGTCAAAATAACTTCCGATTGACAAAAATATCAAATTATTTACAAGATGCAAAAAGATTGAAATCTCAGACACGACAAGCAATTTTCCGCTAAGTGCGAATAAGTTCAATGTTGCCATGGTTTCGAAAAATAAAGTAGTTTATTGTCTATTAAAATCAAACAAAAAATAAACTAATCTATGGCGGAGTGTGTCAAAATAACTTCTGATTGACAAAAATATCAAATTACTTACAAGATGCAAAAAGATTGAAATCTCAAACACGACAAGCACTTTCCGCGAAGTGCGAGAAAGTTCAATGTTGCTACGGTTCCAAAAATAAGAAAGTTTATTATCGATTAAAATTAAACAAAAAAAAGCTAATCTATGGTGGCGTATGTCAAAATAACTTCCGATTGCCAAAAATATCAAAATATTAACAAGATGCAAAAAGATTGAAATCTAAGACACGACAAGCAATTTTCCGCGAAGTGCGAATAAGTTCAATGTTGCCATGGTTTCGAAAAATAAAGTAGTTTATTGTCTATTAAAATCAAACAAAAAATAAACTAATTTATGGCGGAGTGTGTCAAAATAACTTCTGATTGACAAAAATATCAAATTACTTACAAGATGCAAAAAGATTGAAATCTCATACACGACAAGCACTTTCCGCGAAGTGCGAGAAAGTTCAATGTTGCTATGGTTCCAAAAATAAAAAAGTTAATTGTCTATTAAAATTAACACCTCCTTAGATTAGCTTATTTTTTGGTTATGTCAAAATAACTTCCGATTGCCAAAAATATCAATATATTTTCAAGATGCAAAGGGATTGAAATCTCAAAATCCAGCAAGCAATTTTTGGTGAAGTTCAAAAAAGTTTGATGTTACCATAGTTCAGAAAAAAAAGTAGTTTATTATCGATTGTAATCAAACATAAAATAAGCTAATCTAAGTTAATGAATGTTAAAATAACTTCTGATTGTCAAAAATATCAAAATATTAACCAGATGCAAAGAGATTGAACTCGCATACACAGGAAGTAATTTTTTTGTGATGCTACATATCGAACACAAGTTCAGAAAATTGCACTGATAAAACATTCTTGATTTTTTTCAAGGTTTTTCAAGGGTGTTTTAACCCGTAAGAAATATCGGTAGCAAAATGCTTTGATTTGACGTCATAACTCCTCCCCCAAATCTCTCCATTTGCTAGATTTCCATGTTACAGCGGTTGAAGGAGGAGTAATGACGTCAATCTGAGGCGAAATAATACCAGAAAGTCAGGTTGATAGAAAAACGGTGCCGTGTGTTCGGGCGTAAAAAACGACAGCACACAATATCTTATAATGTAATGAAAATTTTTAAAATCTGATTTTTGAGTAAAAACAATATAAAAGCGGACTAAACGGACCAAAATGTTAAAAAGCGGTCTAAAGCGGACTTTACCCTAAAAAACGGACTTTGGCGGGAAAAGCGGACCATTTGGGAGCCCTGAGGTCGAGATGCCACGCAATGTTCAACTAAGTAATGTGTCAAGTGATGCTCTCAATAGGAACATACTAGAAAATAATGTGCAAAGGTATAACCTGAGAAAAAGATAGCATTTTTTTCTCCCTCTCAGTTTGATATGTTTATCACCCATTCTTTTTTTTTTTTTTTAAAGTTGTATTACATTTTTTTTCTTCCTTGTGCATGTGTATGTTCTTAATTTAAAGATAAAAAAGTTTGGGGATAACATATAGGGATTTTGATTTCATCGAGCTCGCCATTTGTTGGTTTCTTGGTCAATTTTTGTCAACAATCTGTTCGTAAGCACGAATCGATAACCACAGCCAGGGGTTCGGTTTAAGCCTATGTGGGGAGGGGGAGGGGGGGGGTCCTTAACTTGCTTAATTAAGTTTTCTTTTTTCAAAAAAAAAGTCAACAACAGTTTTTTTTTTTTTTTTGTTTTGTTTTTTTATTAGCTTAGTTGCAAAATTAGTAAATTTCCTTTCAGAAAATTTTGAAAGCTCTCACAGTGGCATCCAATTGCATGGCAAAAAAGAAAAAAAAATCTTCGAGGTTAGATTTTTTTAGCAAAATAAGGAAAAAAAAGTATTTACAGGAGAGTGGTGGACTTACTGTGGCAAAAGTCAGAGAAAACAAATTTTCAAAAAAAAAAAAAAGAAAAAAAAATTTTTTTACTTACAGGAAAGTAGTTATAAGTTCACCTAAGTCTTTGAATTTGAGTTGTAAGTATCATGTAAGAAAAGTGTAACTCTTGGATTATAGCTAAACGTCCTGTTACTGCAAATTTTGAACTTTGAATCTCATCGAAAGTGGAAATTTTTTTGTGATTTGGGACTTCTGTTGCTCAGATCTCTGATGCAGGAGATGTACTGATTCACCACATAACCGGAAACAGCATGACAGTGGAACTAAGATCAGCTCAGAAGTATTTTCAGCACTTCCTGTGCCTTTATTACACCCGACAGACTCGAGTTGCTCTACTGGATTCTACAACAGGACCGGCACAAAGGTTACAATTCCTTAATCTTTCCAAACAAGTGAAAATACTGAGATCTTTGACTGCGACTTCAGACAAACTCACTTTGTGCAACTGCTGTCCTTGTTGAACTTTTTTTTTACACAAGCTGGACATCATGTCGCTTAATTAGCTAAAACGGTGTTGGCGTTCTCTCTATGCACAAGATGATGACATTTTATGAAAAAAAAAACTTTCTCATCTGCAGATTTTAGAATTTTTGTCATTTGTACTTCAAGAAATAATTATTTTGTTAATGTGTTATTGCATGAGATATTCCAGAGAAACTTTTGTTGAAGTGTACCTACAGTATTTTGAACTATTTTGTACCAATTGTATAATGTGTAACCTGTTTCTTACAGAAGCTGGACATCATGTCGCTTAATTAGCTAAAACGGTGTTGGTGTTCCCTCTATGCACAAGATGATGACATTTTATGAAAAAAAAACCTTTCTCATCTGCAGATTTTAGAATTTTTGTCATTTGTACTTCAAGAAATAATTATTTTGTTAATGTGTTATTGCATGAGATATTCCAGAGAAACTTTTGTTGAAGTGTACCTACAGCATTTTGAACTATTTTGTACCAATTGTATTATGTGTAACCTGTTTCTTATTAAGTGGTTGTTTTTGAAGGGAGTGAGGAGTGTGGCGGAGAAATCCGTACGTTACAGGTGATTCCTGCAAGATGGCGCCTGCAGCACAGGCAGCACGCAGAAACCCCCAATCAGAGAGAAAACCCCTTACATCCTTTTTTAGAGAGCAGTTGGGTGTCGAGACGAAAAGGTGACGTATGCGCTCTGAGCTCCGGCAAGAGAAACGATGTCGTCCCACAGTAAGTCCACTGCACTCCCTCTCCCATATAACTGCACAGTCTAGTCCAGACTTACGCAAGGGATGCATTCCAAGACTCCTCGTGTAAGGTGAAATTTCCCAATGAGGAAAAACTTATACAATTTTTTTAGAAACATACCAAAATCTTTTACACATTCGTAAACACCCCTCAAACTGCTTCAAAGCATTACTCAACGATACATTACCATTTCTTGCACGGGGAACTATACTTTTACTGTATTTAAAAAATAAAAAAGCTGTTTTATTCAACATAATAACATAATTTACTCAAAGATGCACAAAATGAATGATCAATGGGTAGGAAAGACATACAATAAAACACAGTATGTAGTAATAATAAACTGCTACACTATCATAGTACTGTACAGTAGATACAGTAATAATATTCAGGAGTTAAAAATGAAGGTGATGAATTATTCTACATGATCAAATCGTTATTCTTATCTAATATATTTTAAAACAGTTGCTTTGCCTTGTCTTTTATAACATTTCCATTTATGGCAACAGCCCCTCTTCCCGTTCTCTTTAATTCACAATACAAGAGCAGCTTCCATTTTTATAGCATTTACTTTACTTAGACTCTGCAAGTTGCAATATTGAAATTTTGAACTTTTACGGTTCTTTTTGTTTTGTCTTTTAATTGTATTATGGAAAATTCACTCATACTTATTACAAAGGACATTTTGTAATTTTTCAAGCATATCGAGAATCTTGACCTTTTTTTTCTTGTTGGAAACTTTTTCCCCCCCACCTTCACAAATTTTAGATGAAACAGCACGCTAAGGTGGCATTATATTTCATCTACTTTAATGTTTAGAATGAAAAAAAAAAAAAAAGAAGATGCTGAGCGGTTTTTGATGCACTAACAACATGATGCGTTGGTTTGATGTAGGTTGAACTTTCGCTCGTTTTTTATCGTGGATAATTCTTTAATTTTTCATCAAGCTACAAAAATAATGTATCATTTTACTTTCTTTTCAGCGACATCAGCAAAAAACAAACAAACAATTCACATTGTGGCTGTTTTTCGAAAAATTACCATAAAAATAATCAGAATTTTTAGTTAATGTTGTCAAGTGCAAATATTTTTGCATGGGCAGCGGCGTACCCAGGGGGTGGGCTGATAGGGCTACAGCCCCCTCCCCGAAATTTTCAAAATTAATTATAAAAATTATAATAAAGAACAAGTTTTTTTTTATGATGTATTTTTGAAATCTTACATTCGTATTGATATCAGAAAAGCGATACATGAACTTTTCTTAGTTACAGTTCATAAGTATCCCCCCCCCAGCTAAAAGACTTTCGAGCTCAGCCCCCCCCCCCCCCCGAACTGATTTGTCTGCGTACGCCGCTGTGCATGGGTAAGCTAGTAAAAAATGTTACCCCTTGCCCTCATGAGTTCATAGCAAATTATAACTTTTGAATTTATAATGAAAAATTCTAGATTTGTAAGTAACTTTACCTCTTAAAAATTCTTCTGGGATTTTTAAATTTCTTAAAAGATGCCATTCTTCATCTCCTCGAGGTAGATCCAAGTCAGATGCTAATTCTAATATTGTAATGCCTAAGCTGATCAGGAGAACAAAATATCATAATATATCAATAAAATAATCATCAAAGTAGCATAAATATTTAAATAACTACTTGTTAAAAAAAAATACAAAAATAGAGTAAATTAAAATATAAATGCACAAAATAATATTCAAACCGCTCACCAGAGCAGACAGAAATAACTTCTAGAGGGGGTTTTTTGATCAAAAATGCCTTCTCCCCCAAAATACTTTCTGGAGGGTTTTTTTTTTTAAATCAAAATAACCTTCTGAATGGAGTTTTTTTTAATCAAACCAGCCCTTTCATACGAATAAACTACTGTATTAGAATTTGCATTTATGTTAAAACCAATGCTTCTGGGGGATCTTTTCACCCCCTTCTCACTGCGCCACTGAAACTGCTTCAAAAAGGTATTTCAGGTTGTTATAACTTATTCTTGGACTTAACTAAATAACTCGACATTTAATGCTTGACAAAAATTAGTTAAAATTAAGATAAATCATCCTTGATTATCCATCATAAAAATAATATAATAAAAATATTATAAAAATAAGGAAAAAGAAATCCCTACATACCTAAAAATATCTGCAGGTTTGGAAAAAAACACCTTGCATTAATTCAGGAGCTATGTATCTAGGATCACCTTCTATGGCATCAGTTACATCTGACTATAACATTAAAAATAAATCAATTTCAACATAGTATGCATTTTGCAAGATATAACAAGGATAACCTATTCGTTAAAACAACTTGAATTAGTTGCGACAACAACTAGTTGTGTGTAGAATGTCAGAAATGTTAAGTCACAACTCTTGCATTTTACTGATGTCTGAAAATAGTGATACGAAAGTTATACAGTAAATTTCCAAGCATTGGAACACGGATGTAAAGAAAAACATTTTCACTAAAAACTTCCTTTGGGTAAAAAAAAAGTAAGAAAAAGAATGATGTTGATGTCTGATCGTCAAGAAATTTCAAAGCACTGCATTTAATAATTAGACTATAGAAATAAAAGAAAAAAAATATAGAAAATAATTGTGATGTCAGATTTTATTGCAGTCCTTTTTCTAGGAATTCATTGTGATTGTGGCCAGTTCAATTATTCATTTGCAATTATTTCAGAATCTAATTATATATCAGAACAAATCCTTTAATGGGGGGGGGGAGGAATAATCAAATTTATCTACATTAGATGACATTTAAATGAAAAAAAAAAAAAAAGGATGAGAGTCATTGAAAATTTAAAAAAATTAAAAACCCGGAGTCGGAGTCAGCATAACTCCGACTCCACAACCTTGCTTTAGGCTATGCGACTGCATTTTAAAAGTACTTTTTAATTTCTAAGTTCCTGTTAGTTTTAAAAAGTTAAGTTCCCACAGCCTTTAAATGCCAAATCTGTATAGAATAAAGCTGAAGAAAATGAAGAAGAAAGTGCTAATCTTTTATGAGAATAAAACATTTTTGTTATTCTCATATAGCTTTGTTGTTGAACTTTCTAAGTGTTTATGATTTTAAAGTAATTAACAATAAGGTTACGAGTTTAAACATAATTTCTTTTATTTTTTCCAACTATTTCGTTACATTGCAAAAGAAATAGTTCTCAAAAAGATGAAAATATAATGCGATATGTCACAAATCTGTAAAAAAAAAAAAAAAACTGGGAATTGCGTAAAAGGAAATTTGATAAGTTTTTTTCTTATATAATTTCTTTCCTGGTGATCAAAAAAAAAAAAAAAAAAATCTGTGATTCAAAAAGTAGTTTATTACCTCCAGACTTAGATAAAATGGAGAGATTTCTGCCAAACACAAAATCCTAACTGGAAAATTTTCTGCAAATAATTATTTCGCCTAACTCACCCTTGAATAAAGAAGTAAATTTATATTCAAATATAAAAGAGTTCAAAAAAAAAAAAAAAAGCTTTAAATCATTTTTTTTTTTTTTTTTTTTTTTTACAATAACATAGTTTGTGCTTATTTTTCACCAACTGAAGAAAACTGCCAAAAACCATTATTTTTTTCAGACATGTGCATTAAAAGGCGTTTCCAAATAGGCTTCAGCAGAAATAAACTGTGAATTTTTTAAAAATTCCTTAAAAAAAAAGTTTTTTTTTCTTTTCTAAATTAACGTTAGCAGTTTGTAAAAAGTTTCTGCAGAGGCAAAAATTTTCTGTGAACGCCGTTTGTGTTTTTGTCTATGTTATGCAAGACTGTATACCTCATAATTTTAGCTAAATGCAAGACTGTATACCTCATAATTTTAGCTAAAAGTCTAATTAAGTAGGTTTTTTTTCTTTAAATGTTTCTGAAAAAGTTGGTTTCTTAAAATAAATTTTAGGAAGACAACACAATACTTTGTTTTTGCTTTACTTTAATTTTCATGAGCTCATCATTATCATGAAAATTTGAGCCATACGAAATATTTAAACTTTCTGTTCTATTCAAATACAATTCACTAAATATATCATCTCGCAAAGTCACTGATACGTTCATTTTCGTAAAAATTACAACTCGTGAAAGTGCTTTTACAGTTAGTAAACTGTTAATAAATTGAAATAAATCTGCATTTGTTTAAAAAGTACTGTATTAAACAGCCCTACATTCTCGATGAAAAAATACTAACAGTTTTAATCATAAAATTAAAATTTTAATCAACAAATTATCTGTGTATTCTTACTCTTTTTAAGCAAAACAAACAAAAAATGAAGGGAAAGAAAAACATATCTCCGAGCGATGGAAGTCCCCACCCTAAATTGCACTTGTTACTGAACATATTGAAAAAAATTTGACTAGGTATAACCATGGGTGCAAGTTTGGTAATGTGTTCAAGACGGAAAATATTTTCAGCCCCCCCCCCCCCCAGCATACGTGCTAAAGGAAAAATTTATGTGTATAAATGTTGTAGATTTTAACAATGCCAATTTTTGAATCTGTGTTTAATTTGAATTTTAAGTCTTTAAATTGTAATATTTAAGCGTTATTGTAATTCCAAAAACCTAAAAACCGCCAATAACGGGGGGGGGGGGGGGGGGGGGGGGGTCTGGGGAGCTCTCCCCCAGAAATTTTTTAAATTGAAGTCCAAAAAGCGCAATGGTAGGCCATTTTAGTAACGTTCAGGGAAAGGAGGCTTAGGGACCTCTTACATCAATTATTTCAAACTGATAGTCCCCAAAATCAATATTGGGCGACCTTCAAAAGAAATAGAGAAAGAGGGGGGGGGGGGGGGACGCTCTGGGCTCTTCCCGAAATTGAAGCTTTAAAAACGAAATTGCACTCCATTTTTCATACGTTTATATGCTTTTTGAATGCATTATCGAAGGGCTGGAGTTCAGGAACCCTACCCTACTTCAGCAATATTTTGAAATTAAAGTTCTAAAAACGCAATTTTAGACGATGTTTTAAAAGGAAGGGGTAAAAGCGGTTCGCAGCTCCCCGCCATTAGTTTTTTGCCGATCGTAAACATTTTTATTGCAAGCAATAAGATCGCTTGAGACATAAGATTTTCACTTTTGCAACATAAATCAGTTCTGATCGGAAAGTTTCCCAAGGTAGTGCCAGAAAAGAAAGAAAGGTGGGGGAAGGGTATGGGCGACTAATGATAATGGACTGGCACCACTCCCCCATACAGTCTTCATTTGAAAAAGAATTCTTTTTTAGATAGCAGGTGGTGAAATTAGCAATAAAAAAAACCGCTTCAGTAAAGTAGATATATTTTTTAAACGAGGTACACTTTCCAATATTCATTAATTAAAAAAAGAAATAGGGTAACTGAATCCTTACCCCAGGCGGGGCACCCGAATCACATACCTTTTGAGGCACTCAAATATAGCCTAAAGTGGCGTTTTAAATATTTCAGCATCAAAAAATTTTCGGAAGAGAACTCCCGAACCCCTTCCTCTGAGTTCACCACAAATGTCCTAAATTTGAATTTTTAAGGATGCAGTTTCTAAATTTTTTTCTAGGAATAGTACCCTTCCTTACCTAAAACATGACTTATGACCGCCTAAAAGTTTTAATACCTTAATTTCAGAAACTTTTTGAAAGATTCTTCCTATACCCCACCCCTTAAATCATACAAAGATAGCCCAAAACAGAGTTCTTAAAATTTTAGAAACGGAAATATTTCGGGCTGGGCGACGGAATACCTCCCCCCCCCCCCCTCCTCCTCTCATTGTGTTTAATAAAAGGCAATGTAAGTTTGTGTTTGAGATTTATTTTTCTATTGAAAGAGCAACTCCCCAAAATTTTAAGACTTCAATTTTGAAAATGTTTCGAGAAAGAACCCCCTCCCCCCCCCTGAATTCCACTCAAAAAATAGCCAAAATAGCCTTTCAATACTTCAGCATGGAGAAATTTTCGGGGGAGAGAGCACCCGAACTCCTTCCCCTAAGTTCACTAAATTTGACTTCAATTTGCGGTTCCCCCTTTTCATCACAGAAGTTTTAAGAATTTAAGTTCCAAAATTCATTGAGAGAAAGCCTTCGAATTCCCCCTTATTAAGGCTTCCAAAGATGACCTAAAGCTGAGTTCTGAACAAGGGCACCCAAACAGGGGGCAAGTGGGGGCTCAAGTCCCCCCCCCCCTTTAAAATTAGAACTTCCTTGCTTTTAGTACTTTTTTCTTTGCAAAACTGAAAAACATTTCTTCTCCAGCCTATAATGAATAGGTTATTAAAAATATCAAATTTTAATAACTCTTATCTGTGCTGAAATCGGTCTCTACGGGGAAAATATCCTGCTAAACCATGGGTAAAATATCTGAGCCCCCCCTTTAAATTTTGCATATGGGCGTCCATGGTTCTGAATACTTCAGCTTTGAATAATTTTCGGGGAAGGGGGACCCCGAGCCCCAAGACGGTCTAAAAGTTGCACTTTTAAGACTCCACTTTCGGAATTTCGCCTAAAGAGAGCCCCCCCCCCCTCTTGACATTACTAAAGACAACCTAAAAGTTTTATGACTTCAATTACAAACACTTTTCGGGAGAGGGTCCCAAATTCCCTTTCTCTTAGGTCCATTTAAGCATAGTCTCAAAGAAATTTTAATACATCAGTTACAACATTTTCATGTTAGAACACCAAAACTATCTCTCATAAATTCACCAAAAAACTGCCGAAAACTAGTGTTTTTAATACTCCAGTTTTCTATTTTTTTAAACCTCCCCCTCCCCCACTTTTACATCGTTAAAGACAGCCTAAAAATTTTTGACTTTTAAATTTTTAAGAGTTTGCGGAAGAGAAATCCTGAAGCACTCCTAGCTTCAAAAATGGCTTTCAATTCAGTTTTTCAATATTTTATACTGCAGCCCTTGAGTAGCCTCCCCCCCCCCCTTAGATTGTCCAAGATATAAACGTTTTGCAATATCGTGGGTTAATTTGCGAACTTACCCTCTTTGCAAGAGCAAGGTTTTTCGCTAACTCGTGCTGCCGTTATTTTTCTCGTTTAATTTCTCTTTCTCTCTCCCCCCCCCCTATTTCCATTCTAGCGAATGTTGTATTGAATGATATTGGAATTTTGTAATTCCTCAAGTCTATTGTTAAGACTGCAGGAACGGTTGCCCATCGATGTTTCAAACCCGCTTGAATTTTCACCCCAATTTTTTCTAAAATTCCATTTGGATGCCCTTTGTTGTATTGTAAACATTTCATCTCATCAGCAATCACTCTAAATCGATGATTAAGATTCAACTTGAAGACATTTTAAGAGCGCAGATAATTTTCACTTATGCGTGTAAAGTTTGCAAAAAAAAAAAAAACTGCTAATGAAAAAAAAAAACGAAAGGATAATCGAAAATAGCAAGAGAAAAGGCTAAAATTTCAATTAGAGACGATTATTTCGAAAAATCAGGGAGAATAGCGAGCTACTCCGCGGTCTGCAATGCAGTGAGTTAGAAATAACAGAGTTTACACATTAAAAGAAAGTCAAACGGCGCGAGTCTAAAAAGTCACTCCTCCAAAAGCACGTTGCAAACAAAACAAGCCCATGGCGGAAAATCGAGAGAATGTCGATGTAAATTCGTGGTTATGGAACGATCTAGTGGTTAAAGCATATTTTTCAAACACTCAATTTTTCTTTTTTAGTAAAAACTGAAAGAAAATTCATTGAATTTCTTTCCGTCCCGACCTCCGTCTCGGAAATTTTGTCCAAGACGGAAATCCGTCCTGTGACGGAAGGTCTTGCACCCATGGGTATAACTCATTAATTTCCTAATGCAGTATCAACTGACTCAAAGATTTCACATATGGAAGTGAAATACTCTCTCTTGAGATATTATGTATATATTCAAAAAACATAAAATAATTGCAATAAAAATAGAATTCAGCCTGAACTATTTGATATTTAAAACTCTTAGCATGGAATTTTTTTTAAAATTTATTATTTCACTGATTTTAAAGAAATAAATATAAAATTTTATTTGTTTGCCTCTTAACAAGATACAGAAAACAAGCAAAATGCAAAAAATCACAGTCCCATAGCAGATGTTAAGATATAGCGATTTAAAAAAATAAAGACATCAATGGTCAAAAACGGCATATAAAGAAATTAATTTCAGTAAAATTATTTTATAATTGCCTTTTAAAACTCTACGATAAACATATTATTAAGTGCTGTTGATGCAATTGAAGTAAAAGTAAAATTAAACCCAGCAATTCAAATTTTAACTTTCATCAAGAACACAGAATTACGTATGAAACCTTTTAATTTCTGCCTTTTTTAAAAGTAAGAAAATATTTCACATATTTGTCTTCTAGCAAAACACAGTAAGCATCAAAAATGAGAAAAATTTGACTCTCATCTTGGATTCAAAAATATTGCATTTTTTAAATTATCAGAAGTATAAAAACAGCAAATAGAAAAACATATTTTAGAATACCATTTTAACAGGTCCACAAAATGAATATTATTATGTATTGAAATAATTGCTAAAAATTTGAAGTAAGGAGGAAAAAATGCAGGTGGGGACGTTAAAAGCATGATGCAAATTACCGTATTTCCAGTATTAACAAAAATATCAGGATTCTGGTATAAAATCGGAACACAAGTATTGATAATCTTAACATTTAGTATTGATAATCAAATATTGAACAAGCAATATTTGGTATCTTATAAAATATGAAAAATTTCAGCATCATTGGGATTAAACAAGAGGAAAAATAGAGAAATTCATTGTTAAGGTGACTTTGAATATATACCTGCGATGAAACACATTAGCAATAAACATATTAATGTAATAGTCAGATCTATGTAAAAATGGAAGATTGGTCTTTCTCATAAAGCATTTATTTTAATCAATTTTATAGTAAATTTAATAATTTAAATAAAAATATCTAATTACATACAATAACAGTAAAAACAAATGAAATAGGCACTGCAAAATTTATAATAATTGATTACTGTACCAAGACTCTAGCAAATAATATACAGTGCTTATTTAAACAACATTTGCATGTCAATCTTTGCATCAAAGACCATATAGCTTTGCATAAGACTGGACACTTCCGTAGAGATCAATGTTTTCGCGTTTTCTCCCACTTTAAGGAAAGCTAGTTATCAAAAAAAAAAAAAAACAACTTTACAGGCAACTTGGCAATTCAATTTTGGTGGAGAAAAGGTTTTATACTGTGCGCAACGATTATTCCCCAAGTTCTGCTGCTGCATGTCATGTGTTGTATGCCGTGGTCAGGTCCCTCTCCTTTCTCTTCTGGCAAAGGGTGGTAATTACATGGGTATTTAAGCCTAAGAGAGGGTCATCAGGAAAAAATGAAAGCAAATAAAAAAAACAAAAGCAACACAGGGGAAGTTTGTTGTATCAATAACAGGTTGTTTACGAAGATGCAAAGAGTAAAACTAAGATCTCTTTCATTTATTTTTTTGCTATTTAATTTATTTTTATTTTCCTTTTTTATTGCATATTTATTTTTATTAAATTCATTTACTTTGTACTTACTTATTTTTGAAGAGCGTGGCAAGATGTATTTTCATTTTTGTTACAATTGTTTAACTTATAAGTTTTATTTCTCTAATCACATTTTGTAATTTAATACATGACGACAAGTCATATATAAAATTGCAATTAAGTTACAATTGCGATAAAGATGAAAAAGTAGTAGAATGAAAAATATGTAGACATAATTTATTTAAGTTAAGGAAAAGTGTTTGAGCAAAACGTGGGCTTATAATTTGTCAATGTTTTTTTTTTTAATTTCTCATGTCAGAAAAGGAAAATAACAAAGTTTTTTTATTCTAAATTTTGCAACTATGAAACGAGTGAAAATTTGAAGAAATACAGAAAAAGCAATTCTAGTTCTCATTAGCTGCAAAGCATACTTGAAATTTAGACCCTTAATTACAACTTCCTGCTCTCTTTCCAAATTCAATTCAGGACTGGCTGTCTAGGGACAAGGAAGGTCCCTTGTCCATTTGCTAGACTTGCCCTCCTCCAGGGGCCTGCACAGAAATTTTGGGGTCCTTCACAAACGACTATTTTGGGCCCCCCTCCATATTGTTTACCCGTATTTTCACCCCTAGTTTTAAAAATATTGGGCCCCGTTTCAGGCTCGGGCCAACAGGTGTTCCTTCTCCCCCCCCCCCCAAAAAAAAAGCTCTTATAAAACTTACACTGCACCGATTTCGAGCAGAGGACTCGCCAAGGACTGGGCCCCTAGTTTCCGATTAGGCTAGTATCTGGTTACCAAGATATGCTAAATTCAGCTCCTTGATACATTCTGAGTAAAAAATGTAAAAATTATGATTCTCGCATTTTTGTAGCATATTTTTCAAGATAAATTTTTGTGACTGATATGTTCCATGACTTGCCATTTATTTAATACCGAATTCAGTATTTTGAAAGTTATTTTGTTATTGCTTGTTTTTATCTTACTTCTACTGCATACTGTTAATATCTTAAGCATGAGAAAAAATATCAAACTTACTTTGCTCCATTTCATTTTCTGCACTGCTGTGATTGAAAAAGAATGTTTGATTGGAGAAATATTTCGTTACATTTAACTTTTAACATTTTAAACTTTTGTGTCTTACAAAGTTATAATCATTTTGTAATACAGTGCAACTTCTGAAAAGTAAGTAAAGTGCTTTAAATAATTTCAACTGTTCTAGAGTCTTTAAAAATTATTTAAGTTTTTGAAATTCCTTGAAAAGTTCTTTAATTTTGTCTCTTATGAAGAAAATAAAGTATGAATTCTCCAAATGGCCAGAACTCTTTCGTTCTTATTTTCTAAATCTCTACACCATTTCCTTTCAACCATTTTGTACAACTTTTATACTGTAGAGCATTTGATGAAAAAAAAAGGGGGGGGGGAGATGTTGGGGAAGTGATAAAAAACAAACTGCACTAAAAGCCGACATGAGTAAATGACAATGTGTTTCTCCTTTCTCCTCTCTGTCGACCAATTTTAACGATTTGTCGAACAAGCAATTTTTATTTTGATTGATCTTGATTTGCACAAAATGCATAACTTTTAAAAGATTTTGTTTGCTTATCTTTCTTCATATTTTTGTAGTCTCAATTACCCCCAAATAATGCTTCAAAATACAGATTTTTATATCTATTTTTCCCCCGGACCCCATGAAATTATGGATGTTCTACACCCGACTTAAAGGGACACTCTCCTGTTATCCTTACCACTACAAAGGTAAATAAAAAAATAATAATAAATTAAAATAAAAATAACAGTCCAACAGTGGAATCATTAAAAATCAAGACAAAATCCTTCTATGTTAAATATTTTTATGTGTGTGTGTATTAGAGGGCAATGTGCGAATCCGTGCACCTCCCGGAAAAAAATTCTGGGTACGGCCTTGAGGAAGGCGGCTGTTCGATCTGCATACGCCTTATAAAGCGAGTCGTTTAAAGTGCGAACATTCTAAAACAAATATGAAAATGAAATTTTATTAACAAACTTCCGCTTTGTGCTTGGGATAGTAATAAATAATGTAAAGCAATGTATTCATTACGCATCATATTTGAATATTTATCATTTGAAAATGCATATATGTAACTACAAAATAAAGATTTCTGTACAATTATGACACATTGCTTCTGTACAATTATGACACATTGCTTCTGTACAATTATGACACATTGCTTCTGTACAATTATAACACATTGCTTCCACGGTTATTTGCGTCTTCACTTCTTATGGTGTTGTTTACCGAAAAGTTTTTGTGTATTTTGTATTCAAATATGTTTTCACTATCACTTTTTATAATTATGTTTGGCAAAAAAAATGAGATTGGAAACAAAGATAATTTCCTCTTTTGTGCCCATTTCTATTTTTAAGATGATCACAAGTTTACACACGGTAATTTTTATTTCCTTTGTTACAAAGTGAAGTCACGAGTTTAGTGCGATAGTTTGCGATGCTTTAGATATTTTGCTATTTATATCACATAGGAGTTTTTGGAGCTTTTTTGCGAAATTATTTTATATTTGAAACAGAGCTGCTAACCTGGCAAGTGGAACAATAGATCTTAATATCATTAAAAAAGGTTAAAAGCTGTTGAAATTATAGTCTTTAACGTTTGTCAGGCATTTCTCATTAGCATTGTGTCCTACGAAGGATTTAAACTTCGTTAAAACTGAGCGATATTCCTCACAATCGTTGCATCAAATCAAGTTGTAAATTAGACCAGCAGAATGTTGCAAGATTGCCACTCTGCACTTATTTCCTTCTAATATATATCATCATGCTGAAAAAGTTTTCTTGCAACTAGTTAGTTGATGGCATGGCAAAAGAAATAAATGTCATTTATGTTCAATCTCTTCTTTAAGTATACTACATAAACAAATTTTCTTCAAGACAAAATTCAAACAAAAATATCATTACAGAAAATAAGACTTCAGCTAAATTCAAAGTATACGGGACGTTGATTGATGAAGCTTATTTTAGAAAATTTAACACTACACATGATCAAGTGCTATTCCACCACATGGGATTTTAATTTGACAGAGGATCTTAACTTGACAAATTCACATGGGATGGGAACTACCAAGTTTTTTTGTGAAGGAAGTAAATTAGTGTGGTCAAAGATAAGAGTTTATAGATTATTTTGTGTGCAGAGCTCTTCTGTGCTATCTTCTGCGCTTCTGCGGCGAAGGACAATAATAGGTGATAGCAAAGAAAAATCTGTGACAATGAGGTAGATAAGTAAATCTGTGGACAAATGTGGGAAAAATTCGAGCAAATGGCTACTGCACTTTGAAATACTGATTTACACCCTGAAGATAAATTCAATCCTTAATTTGAATGCAGGGCAGTTTGATATGGAGTTAATGTCTGCAACCGAAGGTTAGAAATTATGAAAAAAAATTTGAAAGTATTGTGATTAAAAAGAGAAAAAAATTGTTGATTTCATCCACAATTACAGGGGTGTGTCGCAGGGTTCATACACTTGTGGTTAAAAAAAATTCCCTGACTTTTCCAGGTTGTTTTTTAAAAATTTCCAGGTTACTCGCTCCATTCAAAATTAAGTTTAAATAGCAATATTTTCAAAATAATTAAAATTGTTTAAAGTAGCAATGCGGAAGAACTAAAACTTTTCTCCATAGATTTTAAAAAAAAAAATCTTTTTTTTCTTTCCCAAATTTTAAGTTTTTTTTAACACTTTCAAAATTGTTTTAATTGATTTACTAACTGTTGAAAACGAAGTGCTTCCAACTTATTTTAGCGTTTTCTCGATGTCATGTGTTATGAGTAATATTAGCATTTTGCTGTAGTGGAGCAGCAATCTTTTAGCATTCGCTTTTGGTCTTTTGGTTCACAATACTAATTTTTATTTTCTTATTAGTATGTAACACAAAACATATTGAGCAAAATACAAAGCTATTTTTCAGTATAAATATGATTAACTTGTTGCATCGATCGCCATACCCGAAAATGCATAATAACAAAAATCTACATCCGCCGATTATAGGCCAATGCCAATAATCTTTTTTTTCTCTTTAGCTTATTAAAGAATGCTTCCATTAAAATTTTTCTTTTCTAGAAAATAATTAATTTTTAAAAATTCATAATTTGTTGCACATTTTATGTTATTTTAAATAGTTTACATAGAGATAAACATCCAATTCTGTTTTTGGAAGTTTACGTCTACTTCCATCATGCAAATGACCAAATATGGCGACTAAGTGAAAAACTTAAGATAATAAGTAGATTTTTGAATTTGTAGCATAAAAGTAGTTATAAATAATTAATAATCCTTAAAAAACTACAGTTAAGTCAAAATAGTCAGTTTTTAGCACATAAGGGTCTAAAGCAATTAGAATAAAAAAAATTGTTCTGAAGATAAATTTTTACATTTTTCAAGAAAATAATTATGAATTATCTGAAAAATAAGGCACATTTTGCGTTGTTTTCAATAGTTTGCATAGCAATAAACATCCAATGCTTTTTTCGGCAACTTCGGCACTTAAAAAAAGTCTTGTGTACTTCCATCTTGGGAATGACCAAATATGGCGGCTGTGCCCAAAACTAAGAAGTAATTTTTTGAATTTATAGCATGAAAACAATTTAAAAATAATAAATCTTCATGAAACTACAATTCAGTTGAAAAGTTTTTAGCACAAATTGCATCCAATGAAATGAAGATAAAATTAAGTTTTAAGAACAAAATTTTTCATTTCTCAAGAAAATTATTTAAAATAATAATAATAATAATAAAACAATTTTCAGCACATTTTGTGATACTTTCATTAATTTGCAGTTAAAGAAAAAATTCCAATTATGCTTTGTTTTTGGAAACTTTGACATTTAAGGATCGTGTCTACTATGTTTCACACGTAGCTTAAAAGACTTTCCGATTTAAAAAAAAAAAAACGATTTTCCCAGATCCCCCCCACCTCCATTTTTCAGGCTTGTGCTTCCGAAGCAGTAAATAGTCCTCTTCCCTGTTGAGTTTGTGCATAATTCTAATTCACCCGAGGAATTATTTTCTTGAGAACTATTGAGGGTCAAAAATGGCGGCTGCGAAAGTTCTTTTGGGTCGCCACTTTTTTAATTGCCAGTTTCCTTTTGCCTCAAAATTTTTACAATTTAGGAAAAATAGATAAAAAGGGAGATTAGATCTCATGAAACAAAGTTCCCTGGGAAAAAATTGGAAAAAAAAAATTTGGGGGGCAAATTTGGAAAATTCCCTGACATTTTTAACTGTTTCATTTTCCCTGACAATTCCAGGTTTTCCCGGAGCGTACGAACCCTGTGTGTGACATGAAATTTTCAAAAATGCTAGTTGGAATTTAAACTTAAAAATATGTTTTTTTTCAAATTAGATTTATCAACAAATTAATTAACATTGACGCAATTCATGTGCATACGTGTGCTTGTGTTTTTCTTTCAAATTTCATGAAACATAGTTCTAAGCGAAGGAAATTTTTCAAATTGAAGTTGTAAAGTCAGAAAAATGCCAAAGCAAGCCATCTTTGGTAACAAAGTATAGAAATTTGAAACTCTCCCCTGGCAATCATTTGAATTTCGCCGTCTTGAATTCAAATTACAGCCGTGATAAAAACTATAAGTAGAAACAAGAAATCCAATGAGTTGGATCTTATCTCAAACAGTGATTTGCAAAAAATATAATTTGAATTCAAGATCTGAAAACTCCAACTAATTTTTCCCCTCTTAGTTCTATTTTTACTATGAAAAATTCTATAAGGTAGTTAAAAAAATCACGCCGTGTGGTGACCGGGGTACCTCAACGGTTACCATGTGGTAACCAAGGGGTCAGAATAGTCCCAACATAGCCTATGTGTGTTGTAAAAGGCGACTAAAATAGGACTGGCCCTCCAGGTTGGGGTTTACGCAGAGCCAACAACTTAGCCCCTTAAAAAATTACTATTGTTCAGAAATCTCAAGAAGTAAAAACCGGACTGCCCTTACGGAAATGATCAGGAACGAATACGGACTTGAAATTTGGTATCTGGAATGTTCGCTCTCTTTATAGGAGTGGAGCTCTTAGAAGTCTTAACGATGTGTTTAAAGACTACAAATTAGACGTTTTAGCTTTACAGGAGATTAGATGGACTGGAAACGGAACTCTAATAAACAGCCAGATATTATCCTCTTTATTAAAGCCAATTGCATCAGATGGCTGGGGCACCTCTTTGGACTAGGTAGTAGAGACCCAACCCATAAAGTCACCTTCCAGATGGTGCGCACAAGAGGAGCCACCCACCAACCAGTTGGCTTGACTGTGACGAAAAAGACTTAAAAACTGTTGGCCTCAGTGGATAGAGGAAATCTGTTTCAGACAGGGCGGGATGGAGGAAACTGATTGAGACGGTCTTGGCCTGCCCTAGGTTGTAGTGCCAAAGAAGAAGTTAAAAAATATCATTTTTTTTTCGGGAATAACCATTTGAAATTACCACCCCGTTTGCTGTTGTGCTCCTGGAGAGAGCCACTCCGGCCAATCCCTATTTACGCCACTGTTTACAAAGATTACTTTCACAAATTTCTCTAATATAAACTATATTATTATACACAGGTATATGATTATTGTATCAGGTACACCATAATTTATGGAGCCCTCTTATATTTTGGCGCCCGGGGTGATCCTTCCCGCTTGCTCTCCTCTTTGAACGGCTTCTCAGGGCCGTCCTAAAAAATGATGGTGACCGGGGCGAATATTTTCTGTCGCACACACACACACACAGAATGTTGGAATAAAGTTCCGAACATTTTGATATTTATTAGATAATTGATCATGTGACCCTAAATCTATGTGTACTACAAAAGACTGGAATTAAATCTAATATACTCCATTCTAAAAACTACTTTTATAAAAAGAATAAAACTTAAGCATGAATTATTTAATTTTAATGCAGCAAAAGCTTAGTTTATGGCGCCCTCTCTTACCTCGGGGGCATGGAGCGATCGTCCCGCTTGCCTCCTTTTTTCAGACGAATTTGCTGGCAGATCCACCTGGATCCACATTAAGAAATGACAGCGCGAGGGGCGAATATTTGCTTTTACTCCCCACCCCCACCCAGAATGGTGGGAAACGAACTGAACATTTTTTTAATCAATTATTGGAGAATTGAAAATGTAATCCGAAATTTATGTGTCCCACATAAAAGGCAAGAATTAAATCTAATATATTTGTGTTCTAAAAACCATTTTTAAAAAGAAGAAAGTTATAAATAAATAGTCAAGTAGCAAAAGCTTTGTTTATGGCCCTGTCTCAGCGGGTTCTCGAGGCTTCATTATTTTTTCCCCTTGACTTCTTATTTAAATAGAAAATATCTGGTTACTCCATGGAAAAATCTCACCTCACTGCCCCTAAAGAAAGAGGAATGGTCATCAGGTCAGGCCCCCTGCATCAGGCGCAAAATCTTCGCAGGTGCAATTGTCCCTTTGCACATCCTTTAATACATCACAGCAATTATGATCAATTTGTTATTTTATGTTAAGTTACCTAATGATTCGGAACCTCACAACTGTTTTTTCCCGCAGTATTTTTAGAACATGAGAAAATAACATTGAACATTGAAAACAATTTAATTTTTTCATTCTCCAGAAAACCGTTTGGTTTTTGGTTTTTCAAATTTTCTGCATTGTTTATTTTCCACAGCAGTAAAGAAAAGGTGTGCCTTGCAAAAGCAGTTTTCCTGAATTCTACAAAGCTAAAAATTGATACTCCAAAAAAAGGAAAATGTACAAATGTTTCCATACATTTATAACTTAGAACAGCTCCAAATAAAAAAATTCAAATTTTAAAATAACATGTTTTCAATATTTTGGCAGAATTTTTATCTTCATTACATAGTACATTTCTTTCAAGAATAACTCATAGTTCAGAAAAATTCAAACATGTAATTTTTAGCACGTTTGGAGCACATATTGAAAAATGTAACTTTCTGGTTAACAACGCACTTGAAAAGATAAATTTAAAAATAAATTTATTAAAAGTAAGAAGTAATATAATTAATCATCCATAAACTAATTACTAAACAGAAATTTTGTACATAAACATTGGTATGTTTAAGCCAAGAATAAGGCCTACGCCCTTACGCAATAAAATAGTTTGAAGCTCACCAATTTTACTATCAGAAGTTCTCTCTCAATATGTTTCCTATTTATACATGGAAATGTATTAAACAATGTGCCTTGAATTCCATAAAATGTTGCACATAGGAGTATGAAAATATGCTTCAATTTATTGCTGAACATGTCTTCAGGTATGCATATTTTCTTGTTTTTGATGCCTTGTATACTTGTATTTAATGCCTCTCCTCGTTGTTGAATTCGCCTGGGGCAGATTTTGAAGAGGTCTGCAGACTATTTCTGAATTGGAATAATTGTTTTTATCTTCGCTTACTAAACGAACTTTCTCAAATTTATAGCAGAAAAATTCAGTGCAAAGTAGATTAGAAAATAAATAAATGAAATTGATATAGGGGTCCTCAATGGCTAAGAGGTCAAAAGCACTTGCTCCCACAGCTACCTGTGCGTTTTGCTTTCTACTAAGGTAAAATTATTCAAAAATGTTACACTTTAGATTAAGAAAACTTCCAATTTTAAATACTTAGGTGCATAAATGAGCAGAATCAAGCACAGTAGGAGGGGAGAGGGGGGAGCAGGATTCATGCGGTCCTTAAAATGTGCAAAATTTTGGTTCTTGTGTAATAAATGCTCTTAAAAGTGATTAAAATTGCTTAATTTTTGTTTTGTATGTGCAGAAACGCAAAATATTCTGTTTTTCAGGTCAAACAAATTATGAGTGCAATGCAAATACAAATTTAAATGTTTTAACAAATTTTATTGATCAAAAAGAAGGAAGGTATCAAGTTTTTTTTTTGAATCGAAATCAAAATCTAGACTCCCGATTGCAGCGAGACAATTCAATTCTTCTGTTGATTTTTCTTTTTATAGGTAGCTTCTCCCATTTTTCAAATATTCTTAATAATTTTTTTAAGACGTAGCTTAATGTTTTGCTCATTTAGTAAAAATTTTGCTGCTTAATTTTATTACTTTGCGATCGGTCGCTGCAATATTTTACAGAAGTAGATGAGGTTTGAGATACTTCTCTGTTGCCAACTACTACATTACTTAAAAGTTTTTATCTTGCAAGATTTCCCTTCAATTTTCAGCCAATGGAAAATTTTTATTTCTCCGGTTTGTGCAAATTCTATTTTCTTATATCTAATCTTTAGACTGTCTGCGGAAATTTCATGAAGAAAAATTAACACAATGATGTTAGATACAAATTCTATTTTTGGAGAATAATATTTGAAAAACAAACACCTAGATTATGTGATAACTTAAAAAAGAATGAAACAAACATTAAATTAGTACTTTTATGATTAAGTTACAAAGACTTCACTTATTCATTTTTGCTTCCGATCTCTAACACTTTTTAGCTATCCACTTTCCCAGTATTACTCGATATCCAAAATATTTATCCAAGTATTTGAACCTGCTTTCAAGATTGTACACAATTAAAGGATTGAGTAAAAGAGAGACAAAATAAAGAGTCAGCTGACAACTGACACCTGTTACCTCACTTGTAGGGTCAAATACAATTCAGAAACATTCATTTTTGATTTTATTAACCAGAAATATGGATTTCATTGGGACATAATATTTTGAAAGTTTTGTTGATTAGATAATTTGATTCTATTGATAGACAATATTGATTTATGTGATATAGGCAATATTATTGATTATTAGGTGGTGATCTTTTAACAATTCTACACAGGTATGATAATGCAAAAATTTTCTTTGAGTGGCATGCACTAAATTTAATAAAGCTTAAGTATGAACAATCAAATCAAATATAAAATTTGTTATTGCGGGGTTGGACTGAAGTATGGTATTTAAAAAACATATAAGGACTGAAATGACCAACTCCTCACCCAAATTTTAGTTGGGCATCCTATTGATATGACCCCCCCCCCCCCCCCGCCAAGGGTAAATTTTTGCTGGATTAAAGATTCTGGAAGACTAAGGCAGCTTTGGGAGGTGGCAGTACTAGCGTGTATAATTTGGTATAACTCTTAAACTTCGTGAATTAGCTAACAACTTGTATCGACTTTCTGTAACATCTAGTTAATGATGCCATACATTACAAAATAATACACATTTTGTTTCATTTCAAAGAACCCAACAACATCTAGGATAACAGTTACACTAGATATATTATGCACAAACTACCTAGTCTTTTTAAGGGTACTTAACATATATTTTCATTATATCTTTAGAAGGGAAGATCATTTATGCATAAGACAAATCTCTTCACTATAATTGCCTTGCTGGGAATAGGATTTTATTTTCTGTTGATATTATTTGTTCCTCTATTAATTTTAATTTTTAAAAGAAAGAGAAAAGTACAATGTTTTCTTTTTGTTGAAAAAAATGAAAAAGTAAAATAATAATATTTACCTTCGACAGATCCAAAACAATACCAAAATCCCCAAGTTTGCATGTGCGATCATTTGTAATAAAAATGTTATCAGGTTTTATGTCCAAGTGCACTAGATTGTGATCGTGTAAGTGCTTCACAGCCTAAAAGTAAACATTGAGAAATTAAGAATCATAAAAATTTCAAAATTGAAAACAAAAGCAAAAAGTAACTTACCAACAACAGATCAACTAAAAAATTCCATACAGTTTGTTCTGGAATAGTGTGATTCCGTTCAGCATACTGGCTCAAGCTATAGGATAAAAATCAAGTGAATAATCAAGCACTTGATCCTGTGTTTAAGAAAAGAATTTACATTCAACCTATGACAAAAATCATCACTATAAAACTATTCAAAATTCATTCTGAGTCATAATTTCCTCCCTTTTTTTTTAGTTTTAAAAAGTTAACAGAGTGCTATGCTGTAAAAATTGGGATACTTCCAGAAACATCACATATTCAACTAAAAGATGAGTTAAATACAGTCGACTCCCGCTACAACGCGATTCAACTTACGCGAAATAGCTATAACGCAAATTTTTCTTGAGTAAAGAGTTTTAGAGCTGACGCTAATTCCTCGTCTACAATACCAAGTTTTTTTTTGGAAAGAAGTATCAGCTTCGTTATTGACAACTAAATATTGGTTTCGTAAATGTTATTACATCTCTTTAGCATAACTGACTGCAAAAAGTTCCCTCATCAAACTAGTCCACACATCATGTTGTTAGTACATCAAACAACCGCGCTGCATCTTTCTTTCATTTTTTTTTTCATTCTAAACATTAAAGTTGATGAAATATAATGGCACTTTAGTGTGCTTTTTCATGTAAAGTTTGAAGATGGGAAAACAAAGTTTCTGACAAAAAAAAGTAGGTTAAGATTCTCGGTAAGCTTGGAACAACTACAAAACGCTGACAGTAGCAACGCAATAAGTATGAATGAATCTTTCATACACACAATTAAAAGTCAAAACAAAAAGATATCCGTAAAATATCAGAACTTAGTTTCAATATTGAAACTTGCAAAGTAATGTCTAAGCAAAGTAAATAATACTATTATATGAAAATGAAAGTTGCTCTTGTATTGTGGATTAAAGCGATCAGGAAGAGGGGCTGCTGTCATAAATGGAAACGTTATAAAAGAAAAGGTGAAGCAACCATATTTTAAAATGTATTAGATAAGGATAACAACCTGATAATGGAGCATAAGCAGAGATGCCACTCTCTGATTCAAGCTTTCAGTAGAAGTTCAAAAAATTTTCAGTAGTTTTCAGTGCTTATTAGTAGTTTACAATGCCTGACAAATGCTAACACAAAAGTCGAAAGTCAAATATATAGCGACGTCGAAAATTAAAAGGTTATATGTATTACACCAAGTAAACTTGTTCATCAAGATTATAAGAGGAAATTATGGAATTAAATATACACTGGATAATAATTTGAATTTCTTCACTGCTTAATGCAAGTATGATTTCCTTTTTGTATCAAGAACATTCATGAATCTAATATTAAATACTATGAATCCACTTAAATAATTTTGTGTGCTACGGCAGAAAAGCTTAAAGCAATTTTCAAAATATTTATTCATATGTACAGAACTAATAACAAAAGTTAATATAAATTTTTTAAATGACATACCTTTTTCACATGAGGATGACTGTTCTTAATACAGCTTATTTTTTCAAGATATTTAAAAACACATTTAAAGCAAAGTCTTTAAAGGAAAAAAAAAAAGATGAAACAGTTGAACTTTTTAATCTGAGTCCATGAATTCTAGAAATCTGTTGCAAGCAAAATTGAAGATAGTTAAACCATGCTGTGCTGACTAATTCCTCCTTCGATTGGTTTTTTTTCCAACAAAAATCATTCTCAAAAATGTAAACAACTTGAAGAAAAAAGAAAAAAAAGTCTGGGAACATTTCCTTAAACAGCTGTTTAGAATGGTCTGCAGTAGCAATGGGCAAATTATGCTCAATCAAAAAACGAGTGAAAAGACACTCTGCTTTGATGACTTCCAAGTTTTCATCTTTTTTTCTGAAGAAAGTGGAGACTTCTTTGGTGTTCTACACCGCCTTGGAGTTTTCAAGATGCGACTTTGCTGAAACGTGCCGCCAACAATCGTCGCGGCCGCCGTGCGCCAAACTGAAGTTTTTTGTACAAATCGTACAAAACGCCATATTTTCCAATATTTTAGATTTTTCCAAGCAAGGAAACTCATTAGTGTAAACATCTCTGAATTTCTGACAACTTTTTTTTAGCCCGACTCTCGGGAAGAGGGTACGTTGATCGTTTGTTTCCATCCATTAAAGAAAATAAACAAATGGGAAAAAAGAAACACCAGAGACTAAAGACACAACAAACACACGTGCAAAGCAAGAAGCAAGCAAACGAAAAATGGGATGCCTGCAGAAATTCTTATCTCTCCTTCTCTCATAAAGCAGGTTTGCTGCAAATATCACACAACGTGGTGGGGCGGATTCTTTTGCTTTCTACCGTCGCCATTTCTCCATCTCCCATTGTCTGCGGCTGCAGACTTCCAGAATCGTCAGTACTCGCTCGCTTTGGCAATCGGCAAAAAATTTTTTTCATCGCATTTAGCGAATGTTGATGTCACAAAAATTTTCCGTAGAAAAAATGGCCTTTTCCGTAATTCGTAGTTAACTTACTTTTTAAAATTTGTTCCGTAGTAACTATGGATAATCTGTAGCGTTCGGCATATCTGCATAAGTCATCATCAGTCATAAGAATCAATAATCATCTTCACTTTTTAACTCATAAATATTATTACTGTATCTACTGTACATTACTATTATGGAGCAGCATTTTATTATTACTACATACAGTGCGTGCCGGGTTGTTTTACTTTATGTCTTTCCCTCCCATCGATCATTCCTTTTCTGCATCTTCAAGTATTTTGTGTTGAATAAAAGTTTTTTTTTATTTTTTAAATAGAGTAAAAGTTCAATTCTTTATGAAAGAAACTAATATATAGTTGAGGATTGCTTTAAAGCAGTTGAAGGGTATTTACAAATGTCTTAAAGACTTTGGTATGTGTCTGAAAAATTCGTTTACATACATTTTTCCACAATGCGATATTTCGATTTACGCAAGGAGTCTTAGAACACATCTCTCGCATAAGTCGGGACTTCACTGTATGAAGGAAGCTGCCAAATTAGTTGATCATGCAAAATATCAAATCTCAAAAACTTCAGCAAGCTGAAAAATCTAAAATGCTGGAGATTCTCAAAAAAGCATCATAAAAAGAGCAAACATGCAATATTTCATAAAAACACCAGCCTGGGGGTCAAACCCCATTTTTTTAGTTAATTTTAGATGGTATGAATAAGCAACAAAAATGTTTATAAAAAAGAATTCTAAAATAATGAATAAAATGAGCTGAATAATGGTAGCATACAATAAAGTGCTTCAAAACTTTCAAAACAATTGAAATATCTTCAGGATGCAAAAAGATTGATCTCGCAAACAAGGATTGGCATGTTTCTAAAACATACGTTTGTGGCAGAAATTGCAGTGGATGTAGATCAAGGGGTGGAAATAAAGAAATGGAAACTGAAAATACAAGAAAAATCAGAATCATTTTAGATTTATAAGAAATATAGGATCACTCTGAGGCCTGAATAAAAGTGAAACCAGGAGGAAAACTTAAAACAAACATTGAAGGCTGGAATTCCCGCAAAACCCGAATATCTCATCCCTGACAAGTGTCACTTAAGTTCCCAAAGGTGCGAAAATCTATGCACACCTTTTGGAGGCTCCAAAATAGAGGGATAAAAAAAGAATCCACTTGAAATGCCTAGAAAAATAGATTTCACTCCCTTGTTCTGGTTTACTTCCACTTCTTAAGCGAGAGAAAAAAGGTGGGTAAACAGGTGGGTGTCCAGACTAATATTTTACTACCTCCCTTTCGTTATCGATCTTTCAGTCGTATCTTACTGAAACTTCCTTTATTTTTTTATACTGAGTTGCAATTTGCTGGTCATTAGGCGAGTCTCTTTCAGAGGATTTTTAACATTGAGTGGATAGGGAGGAAAATCCATGGCTTTAGAAAATTGGACGTTAAAGGAGGTGGTGGCTATATATTAATTAGGGAGCATGAAGCATTTAGAGATAATGAAATATATACAGTGAAACCTGTCCACAATGATACTGTTGGGACTTAAAAAAAATATCGTAATAGACAGATTATCGTTATAGACAGTTTGATTATTCATGCTGACAGTTTGCTGGGGCCAAAAAAAAAAAAAAAAAAAAAATGTTATAGACAGGTTATCATTATAGACAGGTTTCACTGTATTAGAATTAATCCACTGGAAATGTTTGAAAAAATTGAAATAATGAATACATACAAAAAAAAAAAAAACAGCAATGCTATTACCTACAACTACATAATTCTGTTTGTATGTATAAATGTTGCCTCTCTTCCCACGCTTTATAAAAACGAACACAATTTGGATGTCCAGGTAACAATTCATGCTTTAATACTTCCTGTAATTTTCTATCCCTGAAAAATAACTAAATTAATGAAAAATTAAAAATACAATAATGTTAAATAGCAATTAAAATATTCATCACAAACCTATCTGATTTTCCACAGAATTTATCCTTAGCTCTTTTAATTGCATATAGTTGACCATCTTCTTTACATCTTACTTTAAAAACCTAGGAACAAAGTGCATAATAGTTAAAATAATTTTAAAAAAAGCTATTTCATCAATATTTTGTTCTGGAACATTTTTGAAAAATGAGAGCGTTTAAATAATATTCTTAGAATATCTTAAAATCTTACATTATAGGACATTTCTGGCACAAACCAGGCAAAATGTTTAATTTATTTTCTCTTGTTTCATTTTTGAAATGAATTGAATTGAATATACAGAAGTGTGAGAATTATTAGAAAAAATGTGAAATTTATAGTAAATCCTTGTTATATCAAAAAATATATTACTTTTTTTTTTAAATGTTGATACATTTAATATTGAGTGTTCATCCTCTTACTTTTTAATAAAGATTCAATCTGTCTTGGTATTTTTTTTATAAGTTGTTGGCAATTAATTTGTATTTCCTCGTCATGGTGCCAAATTTGAATGAGTCCTTCTGTGAGACAATTCTTGTTTGTGAAGTTCTATTTCTTTAATTTTTTTCTTTACAATAGGCCAAATGTTCTCTATTGCGCTCATATTTGGACTGTTTCCATGCAGTGAAAGTGTTTTTATTTTTTTTTTTTGCATTCAAAATTTTAGTTGCAGATAAAGTTTCAAGACAGAACTCCATCATGCATGAATATGAAGTCTTCATTTGGAAACCAAACTTTTAACTATAAAACCTTTGTTCAAGCCCTTTTTCATGCTGATATTCGGCCCTCATGCCTTCTACAATGCTTAAACATCCAGAGCGGAAATTATGCCCCAATCCATAACTTGGGAGGTGTGTTTAACTGTTTGTGTAATGCGAATCGGGAAAATACTTTACTGGCACTTCTCCTGACATACTGACTGCTATCTTTTGGTATTTTAAGCATTGATTTATCAGAAAACTATACCTAAAAGGTAAAAAGTACCTTGGTTCAATTACTAGTAAATAGTTTATGCACAATTTTGCCCAAACAAGTCTCTTTGTCATCTCAAATTTGATTTTTGTACTTTTTACGAGGATAACGAGCACCAAGTTCAACTGAGAAGAGTTTTCTTCGAATTGAAGAATCACATACATTTACTTTTTACTCTTAACACTTATAGACATTTTTAGTTCATGATCAGTAGTTTTTCTGTTAGTTTTGGTAGTATGAATTAATGTAATTTCTATTTTTGCAATAAATTTTCTTTACTACTGCGTTTCCCTACACTGGAATTCATATATTTACACTCCTGTTTGTGAAAATTGCAACACTATGAAGGAAGCATCATAGTTGAATGATTTGCCTGCGGAAGAGTATTCCATATTGTTTGTATGCCCAACCAAAGTTCGTCTGTCAAAGCAACAAGACGAGGATCACGAGCGAGACGCCACCCAACAAAATCCCACACATGTTCAATCGGTGACATATCCAGGGAATATGCAGGCCAAAGAAGAAGCTGTACCTGCTGCGAATCAAGGTAAGATTTGACAGTCCTGGCAACATGTGGACGAATTCGGCCATCATGGTGCCACAAATTGAAGCAGGATTTCTCAGAAAAGACGACCTGCTGCCAATCAACATGCCAGCTCCCATGCACATTGGCCCATTGTAGCTGCAGGTGGTGACGGTTTTGTGTGAGAGGAATCCTGTATAAAGGAATCCCACGCAGCAGCAGACGTCTCCAAATTGATGAAGCATACAATGAAACACTTGTAGCTGTTGACAGGGGTAGAAGTGATCGACTTGTCACATATAGGACATTTTCCACAAAAAATATAGGTCAAATATAGGACACATTATATGAATAGTTTCGATATGAAAAAAGAAATAATACATACATATTATTTATTTATTCTTATCAATGATTTTGTTTAAAAACATCCTCAAACAAAATTATAACTTACACCTGAAATGACTTTCCTGTAGTTGAAAGAATAATTTTTGAAAAAAGTGTACTACTTTGTAGACAAAAAAAAAAAAAAAAAAAGAACAATGTGAAATTTATTGATAATTAACACAGCAACTCACAATTTTTGCAGGGATTGAAGTGTCACAAACATAGTTTATATAAGAGGCATTCCACGGTATTTTTGACATTATGTAGAGTCCGCAACGTGACCTTTTTTAGCCATAACTTTTTAATTTAGCATTTGATTTGCAAATTATTTTTATTTGAGCTGGTGTGTTGGTAAGAAAAGATCAAAATAAAATAATATGCTAATCACACAGTAAATTAAAAAGTTATGGCAAAAAAGGTCATGTTACGGACTCTACATAAATGTCAAAAATACCTTGGAATGCCCCATAAATAAATAAAAATCGTCTTTGTGTTGAGAACTAACAGGAAATAACCAATGCTTTGTAGCACAAATATACAGATATTTTGTTCAATAAAATTCCACAAAAAGAAAAGATTGCAAAAAGAGTATTAGAACATTCCGATCAGAAAAAGCACTGAACACAAAAATATACCCGCGAAAACAAAAACCGAAATAAAAACACGCTGGAAAACAAAACAAACTGCTGTTGCCAAACGCAAAATTCTAAAACCAACTTCAGAATTCGTTCTCGAAACTCCACCCACTACAATGACGTCATATTGCTGTAGCCAATGAGAGAAGATGCCTGTTGCAGGATTTAAGGAGTTGCGTTTTTTAATTTTAAATTCGTTTGCACACGTACTTTCGACGAAAAATCCGAAATCAGATAGTTTATTTACTGTTGTTTTAAAGAAATAAATGGATAATATAACTGGAATATTGGAAATATAGGACATTTCCCAAAAATATAGGAAATATAGGACGATTTTCGTACTTTTTTTGAAAATATAGGAAATATAGGATATATAGGACCACTTTGACCCCTGTGTTGACCATTGTGTTGCCAATTGTCTAGAAGAAGCTGTGCTGTTCATCAGCGCCAGGTGTCTGTCATCGCGAGCTGACGTCACATTTCGGGGTCCACTCCTGGATTTCCAAGTTGTCGGACCCTCGTCTGTCCACTGCTTCCAAACACGCATGATTGTGCTGCTGTTACGCTGCACACGAGCGGCTACTGCACAATAAGACAATCCAGTTTCACAAAGGCCAACAATTCTGTCCCGTTTGAATTCCAAAATTTGCTTAAATTTCGCTTTCGTCGAAGAGGGATAGTAAAGATTCAGTTAACGTTTATTCTAGCATATAACCACTGATAATCATACACGCCTCGTTACAGCCATCTATTTTATTTATATACGATTCGATTCGCCGCTCAGAGGGCGCTGCTCAGCATACGCATGCGTTACCAGTCTGCAACTCTAATCATTTACATATCATGCCCTACTTTATATTTCCTGCAGTTTTCAAATCACTCACATAAGTCCTTTGTGGTGTTGCAATTTTCACAAGAAAGAGTGTACAATTGAAATTCAAAGATCTTTTTATTCTTCACACAGATGCTTGCAAAATTTTTTGTTTTTAGCAATATCTTGTGGTGTATAGTGATTTTCTTGGATGAGACACTTTATTGCAGTTAGTTTTATGGAAAAAATATCACGTTTTTAGCTCATGATCACGCAATAGTTCTTTAACAAAAGAGAAAAAAACTGCCGATTATAAACTAATTGAAGCTGTGAAAAAATGCATTAAGAATAAAATAATACTGATGCCAACTCAAGGAAAGAAGGTAAAATCCTAGCACAGCAAGTTGACAGTTTTTTAATTTATTTTAATTCGATTGTTAATCAAAAACTTGCTTTATGGAATTACTTTCGATCAAATGTTTCTCTATTTTAAAAGTACCAACATATTGACAAAGTAATGTCCCCAAAACCACTCTAAAAAAGTGAAAATATGAGTAGAATAACAAAAGAAATTATCTTTCATGAATTATAGCAAGTACATGCAAAATTAAATTATGCAAGAAAAACTGAAAAAATCCCAATTATTCTAATAATTTTCACACCTCTGTATACTAGCTAAACTCGCGTAATACATCTGTACTCTATAGTTAGGGCAAATTTAACTTGACAACATTGTAAAGGCAGGGATCGCTAAGGATTTCGATATGTTCGCCAGTAAATTAGCCAAATTTTTAAAGTGTTAGCAAAAAATTCAAAAGTCTTAGTCAAAGATTAACTTTGACTCATTTTAATGTATTTTTGTCTGCAGAAATATGTAATCAAAGTGATATATAACTTAATTTTTGACAATTTTTTGAGGATAAGGACAGGGGTATATCCAGGAAATTTTGTCCGTTTTTAGGAATTTTGTCAGAAAAAAAATGCAAATTAAGTAGTTTTTACACAAATCATATGTAATGTTTCAAAGGAAAAATGGCTAAAAACAACTTAAAGTGATATTTATCATTCTTAAAAATATTTGAGAGTAGAAATAAAAGCTTTTAATAAAGTAAAGACTGCATTCCTATCTTACTCCGATGTTTCAGACATTGAACACAATGAAACAAACGTGCCATTCAACAAGGCTTCCGCCAACAATTTCTACTCGGTAGTATTAGGCATAAATGCCTGTTAATAACAACAGTAAATAATCCTATCTCATCATCTCACAACACCAATAGTAAAAGAATGTTTTTTCTTACTTATAATGTATTACCAATCATTCTGCATGACTGGGGTAAAAGAATCTTATCAGCACTCATTCACATAGGTCGAATCGACCGAATGTTTGTTTCACTTTCGTTCACCCTTGGCGGGAACTCCATTGTGGATGACGTCATAGACGCTTCTAGAAGAAATCTGAAGGCACGTGTGCTTAACGATAGCAGTGATGTGTCCGTTCACGTGACTCTGATATGCTAATGACCCGGGGGGATATTTAAACTGCTCGCGGCATATGTTCGCTCTCTTTGATCATCTCTCGTCGTGGTAGGCGGTCGCTCGTTCGGCATTCGAACTTGCTTGTTTGTGCCGTTCGCCCTTTATTAGAAATGATTAGCTGGACTTAGCTTATTTCCCAATGGTCTACTTCATCAAAGTTTTTAGTCAATAGTCATGCAGTTTGCGTTGCACTGTTAGTTATCTCATGCAGAAGTAGCATGTGGAGAGATTATGTTATTAATATTTATTTTTATCATTTACAGCATGTTTTTAACTATTTACATTATCGTTTAAATAAACTTCATGAAAGTTAGAAATAGTTTGTCAAGTTCTTATTTCCGAACTCACTCTGCTAGTATCAAAGAAACATTGGGGAGATATTATTAGATTAGAAATTCTCCCCAACACGGGTTATGTGCAGACCTAGTGAAAATATTTTTGGATAAGACTAGGAAATGATAAAGAGTGTACATGCATCTGTAAAAAGGCGGGGTTGTACTGCTGCCAAAAGTACATGTACCGTTGGATGATGTACATTTCGATATTTTTCAGAAATTTTTGAAAAAATTTTTTTGGAAGCTGCAAATTCGATGACCCATCTGAAGATGAAGTTATTGGAATGTTTGAGATGGGGGGCGACCAAGATAGAAGCGACTTAAAAGATTTTACCAAAATTCAAGAATACTAAAGTTTGATAAAAAAGAAAAATGGCAAATTTCGCGATTCAGATTGAAAAGCTCAACAACAAGAATTGCCTCGAATGGTCGACGAATATAAAGTTCCTTCTCATGTAACGGAATGTTTGGGACATCACTAACGGAAAAGAGAAAGAACCAGTCATTAATGAGAAGACGAATGTAACAGAAAAAGATGTGAGAGAATTTATTGTGAGGTAGCGAACTGCAGTCTCTCTAATCTTCTTGAATATTGAACAAAATCTAAGAAAAATAGTTGAAACTATAGAAGATCCAGTCGAATCTTTGAAGAAGCTAAAATTACATTTTTTTCCGGAGAATAGATGTATAAGTATGCAACTCTTCATTGAGCTGAATCAGTGCAAGAAAGAGAATGGAGAAAAGCTGAATTTATTCACGGCGCGTCTGCAGAGAATTTTCGACAAAATCAAAGTTGCTTATCCGAATTTCCCGGAGGACTGTATTTCTTTTAAATTACTGCAAAGTTTACCAGAAACGTATGATCATCTGATTCAACAGATTTTGATGAGGAAAAATGAAGATTTTACATTCGAGAAAATCCTGGTTGACCTAATTATTGAAGAAAACCGTCAAGAAATGAAAGAAGAGAAGACAAATGAGATGCAGGTTTTCCAAGTTAAATCTAAAATTCGATGTTACAAGTGTCATGAAGATGGGCATATAAGAAGCAGATGCCCTTATGTCAAAAATGAAGACCGTCAAAGATTGACTTCACAAGAAAGAAATAAAAGGGGAAACCAGCACCAATCCCGGAAAGAATGGAGGGATGAAGGTACGAGCCCAAGGAGTAGAAATCGCCGATGGAGTTCTAGAAGGAAGTTCCAGGAGCGTCGCCGATCACCTTCAAATAATAGATGTGAGTATCCTTTGTATTTCTTGTCAGAGGCAAATCTTAGTCAGACCCAAGATAAAGGGAATACATTTATTTTTGACACTGCCGCATCAAATCACTGTTGCTCAAATAAGAACTGGTTTAGGACATTTGAACCCCTAAATGATGTAAACATGGCTGTTGCCGTGAAAAAGCAAACTTTCCCGATTGAGGGAAAAGGGGAAATCAAAGTTAAGTTCGGTAAAAGAACTGTAATTCTCAAAGATGTAATGTATTCTCCCCGTTTGAGACGAAATATTTTGTCTGGCACCAAGTTTGACCAGGGTGGTGCAAAATTTAAAGGTGGGAGAGGTTTCGTGGAGGTTTCCGACAAACAGGGATTAATTTTTAAAGCTGAACTCAATAATGGAGTTTATAATGTTAATTGTAAAAAGTTTAAAAATTCTCCTAGTTCTAGTCATGTAAATAAAGAATCTTCGTTAGAATGCTGTCAAAGTGACATTGAAACTTGGCATAAACGCTGTGGACACGTCAACACTGAAAGTATTCGTAAAACTAGTAATCTTTCAGCTGTTCGTGGCCTACCTAAGTTTAAACACGTTAAATTAAACTGTGATGTTTGTAAATTAGGAAAATTTAAGCGTGTTAGTTTCAAGTCAATTGATAGAGTAAGAAGTACCCAGCCATTGCAATTATTGCATGTGGATGTTTGGGGAAAATGTGAAGTAGAGGGTAGAAACGGAGAAAATTATTTTTCTTTCTATTATTGATGACTATTCTAAAAGGTGTTCATTGTATCCTATTAAGTCGAAAAGTCAGGTTCCGGGAATTGTAAAACAACATATTCTGAGAGCCGAAAGATTTATCGGCAAAAAGGTTGTTAGTATCAGATCTGATAACGGGACGGAATTTGTAAATCAGGAACTAGACGGGTTCTGTCAGAATATGGGTATACATCATGAACTCACAAATGTGTACACACCAGAGCAAAATGGATTAATTGAAAATTTTAACCGTACAGTAACAAATAGCGCACGCGTTTTGTTAAAAGAAAGTGGTTTGCCAAACAATTTTTGGCCCGACGCGATGTTATATTTTGTATACACATGGAATAGGATTTGTCATTCAAGTCAAGAAAAGACTCCTTTTGAACTTTACGGAGGAAGAAAACCGTCTGTAAGACATTTAAAAGCATTCGGAACTACTTGTTTTGCCGGTATCCCACGACAATTAAGAAAGAAACTAGACCTAAAAGCCGAAAAAGGCGTTTTAATCGGATACGCGTTCAATCGTAAAGGATTTCGCGTTTATCTTCCAGACAAAGATAAAGTCATTGAAACAATCAACGTACCTTTCAAAGAGAATTCCTTTTTCAAGGACGAATTTACTTCCGAGCAGGAATCGCGCGGAAAAGAAAATACCCTTTTCTGGCCCCTTTCGCCTCAGGTAGAAGATAAGAATTCTTCGGAAGAAAGCGAAGATTCGAATCGCTTCAGAGAATTAGATGTTGAAAGTTGCTCTGAAGGGGGGGGGGGGGGGCGGAAAGTTCAGACAGTGAGGGGGATGATTCTAGTCGCAAACCAATGCGGGAAGCTAGGTGGATTTGGAAATTCGTCCCTAGACCTGATGGTTCAAGAAACGACGTATATTATTTTGAAAAGGGGAATAGCAAAAGATTAAGATCGTTGAATGATGTTCAAAAATATTGTCTTCGTGAAAACATAGCGTATGATCCGGAATTATTTAATTTTAAAGGCAATGATGATTTTCAGGGTGAAGTTTCAAATCAATCTAAAATTTTAACTCATGTTTCTTGACTAGACATAGAAATTCAAGTCCCTAGAACATATAAACAGTCATTAAAATCTAATGAAAGGGGGGAGTGGCAAAAATCAATGGAAATTGAAATAGGCACTATGCGTAAAAGAAATGTTTGGAATTTAGTCAAATTACCGGAAAATGTTAATCCTATCAGATGTAGATAGGTTTATAATTTAAAGAAAGGGGAAAATGGTGAAGTTTATAAAAGTAGACTAGTCGCTCAGGGGACTAATCAAGTGAGGGGACTAGATTTTGATCTAACCTTCTGCCCAGTAGTCTGCTTTAGTACCATTCGCTTTTTCTTTTCTTTATTGGTATCAAAAGAAAATTGGCTACATATCCAATGTGACGTTAAAAGTGCGTACCTATATGCTCCTATTGATGAAATAATATATATGAAGCAACCCCCAGGTTTTATTGAAAAGGGAAAAGAAAATTATGTGTGCAAATTGAATAAAGCTATATACGGCCTGCACCAAAGTGGTTGTCTGTGTTTTTATGAAATTGAAAATATATTGCTTAAAATTGGTTTTCATAAATTTTTATCATGTAATTGTGTTTATTATACTGATAATGTGATTTTACTCTTATATGTGGATGACATTGTGTTATTCAGTAAGAAGGACAGGGATATTAAAGATGCTTTGAATTTACTTCAAAAACATGTTGAAATTAAAATTTTAGGTAAAACTAAAAAGCTACTAGGTGTAGAATTTGAAAATGAAGGAAATGACTTAAATTTACATCAAACTGAATACATTCGTGTAGTTTATGAAAGATTTAGTAAATTTAAAATTCCTATTTCTTCTTTACCTATTAGTAAAGGATGTGTTTATTCAAAGTTAAATTGTCCTACTACTCCAGCTGAGATTGACGAAATGTCAAAATATCCATACAAGAGTTTATTAGGGTGTTTATCATTTATTTCTAGTAGAACACGTCCTGATATATCATATGCTGTTAACATTTTCAGCCAATTTCAAAGCAACCCAGGAATTGTACACTGGGATGGATTGTTGAAATTACTAGGATATGTTTACCATACTAAAGATTTAAAATTAAACTTAAAATGTGAAAATGTTCAACTTATAACTTTTTCGGATGCTGATTTCGCCACAAATAAAGATGATAGAACCTCATTAGGCGGTCAACTTGTTTTACTTGATAAAGCTCCAATTGAACGGCGCACGTTCAAAGAACGAAGCGTTAGCCTTTCAACGATGGAAGCTGAATTTATTGCCATGACCGAATGTGCAAAAGAGCTCATGTGGTTTGATCGTATAATTGACGAATGCATCAAAATAAAAATTGTTAAAAGTTAATATTAAATCTATTTTGTATGTGGATAATCAGGCTACGTTAGATTTTGTTAAATCGCCTATCGAAAATCATCGTAGTAAACACATTGATATCAAATTGTTTTTCATTTGGGACTTAGTTCATAAAAATATTTTTAACGTGAGATATGTCAAAAGCAAAGATAACATGTCGGACATATTCACGAAACCTCTCACCCGATTAGAAATTCAAAGATTTATAGAAAAAAATTTTTTGTACAAATATAATATAATTTAGAAACATTTTTTAGAAATTTTTGAAAATTGTTTAATGTACTTTAAATTTTTCTTCTTTGCATCATGTTTTGTGAAATGTTTTTGCAAGTTCTAACAATTTAATTGCCCACCTGAATGTTTCGGTGGCTTTTTCTCCCTATCAACCGGGTTGCGAACAGCTTTTTGTTACGTCTCGTTAAAAGTGAAAATGTAATTGTCAGAGTCTTCCCGGGAGTTAGGATAGAAGACGTTTATTGTTGCATGAAGGTCTATCGCGGGTGTATTTGTTTTTCATTTTGTGAGACCCTATTTTTGAATATTGGAAACACCACTAGTTCCCGTTAGAATTTGTAATTTTCCTTCATTGAATAAATAATGGTGCAAAAATGTTATTAAAAAATTTTTTTTTGAAGTTAATAAAAAAAAAAAATTTGAATTGGTAAAAATGAAATTTTAATCAGTTAAAATTATCATACAGTCTTTAAGTATAGATGGGAGCATTTTTTTGATTTAGATTTTTAGTGATCTATTTGTAAATGAAATGATTTAGTGAGAAATGGATAGTTAGTAAAAGAGCTTATTTACATTTCGTTATAAACATTTCTCAATATAAGCTTATACTATACTATTTTCAAGACTGTGATATTTTATATGCTGATTCGAACAGTTACTTTGGGTTTTTATTTTATATTTCAGATTAACCTACTGTCATCGTTATAAATAAAACTGGAAAACTGATTGAAAGGACTTTGATCAAGAATTTGTTTTCGAACTTTTGGTGAAAATTCGTGGAAAACGTACTATGAGTTACGACATACGAGAGAGTACGAAAGAAAAAAAAAGGACATTTCAAGCTGATTGTTCTTTGAAATTTTGAATTTTTTTTCAGCAAAGTGTATTGTTGTTTTTCTCAAATTTTGAGAATCTAGATCTATATTGGAAGTTCGTAATATAGAGTCAAGTTCATAATTTAAAAATTGTTTATTGTTTTTTTCTCATATAATTATTAATATGTGGAAATTGTGTTAGTGTCTAAATGAAGTCGAATTTTTTTGAATGTTTTCATTGTGAGATGATGAGAGGGGGGGCCTTGTTAGGAATAAATGCCTGTTAATAACAACAGTAAATAATCCTATCTCATCACCTCACAACACCAATAGTAAAAGAATGTTTTTACTTACTTATAATGTATTACCAATCATTCTGCATGACTGGGGTAAAAGAATCTTATCAGCACTCATTCACATTGGTTGAATCGACCGAATGTTTGTTTCACTTTTGTTCACCTTTGGCGGGAACTCCATTGTGGATGACGTCATAGACGCGTCTAGAAGAAATCTGAAGGCACGTGTGCTTAACGATAGCAGTGATGTGTCCGTTCACGTGACTCTGATATGCTAATGACCCGGGGGGATATTTAAACTGCTCGCGGCTTATGTTCGCTCTCTTTGATCATCTCTCGTCGTGGTAGGCGGTCGCTCGTTCGGCATTCGAACTTGCTTGTTTGTGCCGTTCGCCCTTTATTAGAAATGATTAGCTGGACTTAGCTTATTTCCCAATGGGTCTACTTCATCAAAGTTTTTAGTCAATAGTCATGCAGTTTGCGTTGCACTGTTAGTTATCTCACGCAGAAGTAGCATGTGGAGAGATTATGTTGTTAGTATTTATTTTTATCATTTACAGCATGTTTTTAACTATTTACATTATCGTTTAAATAAACTTCATGAAAGTTAGAAATAGTTTGTTAAGTTCTTATTTCCGAACTCACTCTGCTAGTATCAAAGAAACATTGGGGAGATATTATTAGATTAGAAATTCTCCCCAACAGGTAGCCATGCAGCGCACTCGATATCCAATCAGGGAGAGGCGCAAGTACAGTGGCGCAAAAAGGGGAGAGGCAAACGTCATCATTCCACCGATCCAATGGACAGTAACGCTCCGATCCGATGCTAATGCGCATGCGTGCACCTCATTCCACTCGGAGTGGTCTGAGGATAACAACAAACAACTTTCAGTGATTGCTAGTCTGGGAGTTTTGTGATGAAAGGTTCGTTTTTAGGGGTTTGAATTTTGCAAAGGGTTCGTTTTTACAGGTCCGAATTTTGTGAACGGACCTAATTTTTATCCAGATTGACATCTTAAGGGAGATTTTTTTTTCTTCTGTGTATATTTTAGAGAACTTTCTGTTTGCCAATAAATTCGCCAAACTGGAATTTTTTGCACCGAATTTACGATTTTATCGCATTTGGCGCATTGGCGAATGCTTACTGCGGTCCCTGAAAGGCTATGCAAATCCTAATCATAGCAAAATGATGCTGCCAGGTTGGGTTTGCCCCAACCATAGTGTCATCTGTTCAGAATTTTGAAAAAATAGCAGAATAAACAAATACTTTAGTAACAAATAAATACCTTTGTACTTGAAAATTAAATGCATGAATTACCATCGTTTTGATGCACAAAAATTGCAAATTACTGCAGAAATGTGTTTCGGAGTTACAAGGCATGACTTTTTCAATGCAAAGTGTGAGCTTTTGGATGAAAAGTCATGACTTTTACGATATTGACTTATTCTTGCCTACTAAGTTAAATACGGTAGACTCTCGTTTTATGTGAAGGTTAGGTTCCACGGAAATGCCGCCTAAATCGAAACCGTGTAAATTGAGACCTAATAGGAATGTTAAAATAGGGGTTAGGTTTCGTAGATAAAAAAAATACTTCATTCTAGTGATGATTAATTGTTAAATAACATTAATGTGTACTTATATCGATACATATGCACAACATGCACAAAGAAAAAAAACTAATTTCGTGTTCTGTTTATAAAAAAGAGCCAGCTATGATAGTCTTTTAGCATTTATTAAGAAATTTTCTCGAATTCTTTGCAGAGCATTAACACATCCATGATCACTTGCGTCATTTCCATGATAGGATCTTCCTTCACTAACAAATCAGAAAGATCATTTCTATTGTCTAGGGACGGCTCAAAAATTTCAATGTGAACGTTTTTGGTTGTGAGTCACCGACGTAGGTATCCTCGTTGGTTTTGGCCTCCCTTGTCACTCCTAAAAGTTTTTCTTATAGTGAGTTCTGAACTGTGTGAGTTTAATAACTTTACTTCTGGAAAGAGCTTTGAAACCAATCACGTATAAATTTTTTTCAAATAAAAAAATAACCGACTTCAAAAAACAAAGAGGTACTAAAAAGTAAAAAAAATTGGTCATACTTGCATATGATTTCCTACCTAAACGTATAAATCAAATTTATTTTACAATTCCAGTATGAAAATCAACTAAACTAAACACCCAATTATAAAATAAACACTGATGTTAATTACTATACTATGAATTATTATAATACCTAGCTAATTATATACGATTTCTTAATTTTTAATAACCATTTGAAGTCGGGGGCCTCCTATAAACTGCTACATAACGTAACTGAGTAGGTTTAGTTTTAAAGACTTTTGCTTTTTGTTAAATTAGTGTGAAACTCAGGATTTAGTGGTTTGTCAGTTACTAATTTGCTACATGAGTAACAAATACATTAGTAAGACTATAATTAAAACTAACAGGTGGCGCCATGAAATCAAACATCGCGATGCTTAAGAATTAAATATTGTTCAAGACAAGATTCCTCCGTCGAAAAATGCACCGTTCACGCAAAACCACATGACCTGTGACGTGTCTCGCAGCAGACGAAAGCTGGTCTACGTAACCACAACGTATGAAATTTAAAGTTTCCTTGATTTCTCAGAGAGCCCACATCAGATCCAGACAAAATGAACATGGGACTATCTGGAAAGTATACCCTTCCAAACAAAAAAATTATTTTTCAAAGCGGTCCAGTATTCTTGGAGAAATACGAAAACAGACATAATAAGTCGCAAGACGAAATCATAACCTCCTTTTTTGAAGTTAGTTAAAAATGTCTCCAGTGGCCCAAACTGGATTATTAGCATGACAAAATGCAGTTCATTACGTGTAATATGCAATCTTTAGGAGTTTGGATTTTGAAAGAGGGGAAAATATTATCTGTTTGCATCGTCGCATCCGTGTAAAATCGAAACTCATCCGCGCAAAATAAAATAAAGGTGTCAAATATGAAACCGCGTAAAAAAACCCATGTAAAATGAGGGTCTACTGTAAATAAAATTAGATAACTAAATCCATTTACTTCACCAAATGATCCAGATCCAAGTTTACAAATCACTTCAAAGCATTGATGGAAATATAACTTGTCACTGGAAGAATCATACAAAGATGATAGAGCTTAATAGAGTTAAGATGCAAACAAGTACAATGAGAATATGTTAATTATGGGTGGAACTCCTTCAACATTTATTACTCTCAGAGATAAAAATTACTATTCTTTCCTGGTCTTCATAAAATTTGAAAATTAATGCATTTGTATAAAATAATAGATTTTCAAAAAAATTTTCCACCCCTCCCCTGCACATTTTTGGTATAACCTAGTTTCATCTGTGGCAGGTAATTGTTTGTACGATTTTCTGGCGTATGTGCGTAATCCATTTCCAATAATAAGCGACCCTTTTTTAGCTTTTACATGAATATTGTTATCAACATACAGTTATTTCTTTAGCTATAGTAAAATGTATGCGATTTTCATTGGTATTTTTGAGCTTTGCCATACACTAGCACTGTGTTTACCTAGTTTGCACAGGGCTGTGGCGTCCCCATGTGCAAGGTCGTGCAGAGCACGGCGCTGCCAGAGCTAAAAAGGCGCCGAGCTCTACCCATCAAAATTGCTCCAAATGAAGGACAAAAAAACTCTAACCAAAAAAGTAAAATTGAATTCTTTATTATAATTAATGGTGGCGTTCATATTATACTGCTCATTGAAAAATTTAATTCATCTCGCTGAAAATCTTAAAGGAGAAATTATTGACTTGTGTCTAAAAATGCTATTCAAAAGCTCAATCTCTTACACTGAAAACAAGCAACTTTAATTAATGCATACATTAGCATTTTCCTTCTTAATGTGGAGCCGTGACTGCTATTTCGGTATGTCTATAGTACACAAGGCTGAGCATACGAGGCAGGTGCAAAAAATTTGCTAACACCCATTTAGGTTCTTGCAGTGAAATACCTTGTATATTATACCTTGTATTTTATAATTTGCAATTGTAGTGTTTTTGTAATTTTTTATTCGTGGTACTTCTACCGCTTCGTATTATCATACATAAAAAATATAGTAAGCACATTTGCATATTATTTAGATGTGGGTAATATTTATATATTGTAGACAATAATTTAGGTTAACTTTTTAGTTCCGAAAAATAACGACTTGACCATAATTACTTGATTTTCCCCTCCCTTTATTTCTTTAACTATTTGTGAACTAAAGTTTTTTTAAAAAGCTTTGAGGAGATTATGTACTTGTCTTTGATATTAAACTCAATGCCTTTTTAACGGTTCCGTATTTTAGCATTTTTGATTTTATTGGAAATGATTTTTTTTTCAGGTTTTAAGGGGGAATATCCTTCACCTTAATTTAGAAATCTATTCAGTACTCTGTTGTCATGATTTCACAAGCATAAAACTTTGAATAATTAGGGGAGAGTGGGGCTAGAAGTTCCGTTTTTTAAACAAGCTCAAAATTAGTTATGAAAACGTAGTTTTAGAGTTATTATTCTGAGATTAAAATAGAGTAATATATGCCCCTATGATGTAACAAATGTTTTTTGTGTAGTATTTTGAACGATTTTTTTAATAATTAATTTTACAGTCCCAAAAGTCGAGAAGGAACAACATGCTCTTTCTTGGGGCTAGTTGTTACGCGGGTGGGGCAAGATATTCTGATATCAACACGACGATGTTAAATGATGATGATTTCGAGATGAATATTGTTTTGAGACAAATAGTTTGTTAAAGGTCTAATTTGTGATGAAAAAATAATTTATGATTAAAAACAAGTATTTATTTAAAGATTAATAATCGATATTGCCCGAATATTCAAATGTTTTTCTTAAACTTAGGTTCAATTATCACCCTTTAAGTACAAATACATATATTAAGGCACAGTTAATAAGTATAGTAATATTATAATATATTAACATGGTAAAATATAATAGGAATAGAATAATGTAGTAAAATGAAATAAAATATTTAACAGCTTCTGTAAAGCTGTTAAATATTTTATTTCATTAAGTCTGTCTGTAGCTAATAAGCTACGATAACTAGTTCAGTCTGCAACCATAGCAGAAAACCATCTTTGATTATAACTGATTCGATACCTCGCAGATGATCCATAAACGAGGTTAGTGCAAATGATGACAATGAACTCCCACTTAGACCCTGGGTGGATATTGTTTTTGCGTTTGTAAGTTTCTGAATGTATCTAGAAAATACTCATTTTAACTTAACATGTGCAAGATCTATTTTTAGACATTCCAATATTATTTCGTTCTTTACCTTTTTTACCCAAGACATCAAATTCTCTTCGGTCACTGAAACCTGACTAGTTGAAACCCGATTCTTACATCCAAACTCCAGAAATTTGTAAACGCGTGACTGAGCCAATTTTGCTAGAAAAAATTCGCCTGCTTTACACGTTTTTGGCGTAGCCTAAGTTTATTTGATTTGGTTGATCTGTTTGTAGGATTTTCTGTGTTCGTTTGCAGGAATGAGGAATTCTTTTTTCTTCATTTTTTTTTACTTTTACGTACATTTTCTACATAGTACAATTGTCACTTTTAGTGTTACTAGTTTAATCGTTTGCCTCTAGTCTCGTTTTGTAAGTTTGAATGTATGTCAGTGTTCTTGATTTTTATTTGCTCTTGTATGTATTAGTGCTGTTTTTCTTACCTATTGTGCAACAAACAAATGTTCGCGAAATTCACTTTTTCGCGGTTACCCTGGCATCCTATTCCGCGGGTAACCAGGAGTACATGCATGATATTTTAACTACCATTTTTAGCGACTGTTGCAACTACCTTTCTCTGGATTAAGAAGAGGAAGATTACTTGCGTTTTAAATTTTACACCTCCGATAATGAAAGTCCAACACAGATCAGGCTTAACTCACAAAGAACAAGCTACAGTCGCTGGCTAATGACGGCTAAACAGGTAAAGCCTAGACAGATCCACTTGCGTAGGATATTATCAGGGCCACGACGTCCCTAGGTGCAAGGCCATGCGCTGCATGACGGTGCCAGAGTCAAAAAGGCACCGAGCTCTACTAAGCAAATATGCTCCAAATGAGGGGAGGGGGGGGGGGGGAGGTAAATATCTCCAACCAAAGAAATTAAAATTGAACTTTCTATTACATCCAGGACAAGTATGAACCAGGAATCATTAGAGCTAAAATTGGCGAGATACTATTTTTCCCCTGCAAAACATGAAATCCAGAAGAGTTGGCAGGTATGGCATATTGTCAGAAAGATAATCTGAGTTTTTCTATAGCAATCAAGTTTGTCTGAACAACAATAATAGTGATACAAAATATAAAGTAAAATAAACAGATTTATTCCAATGTCTAAACTTAATTAATCTTATGTTTAATCCTAATGTTATTTTCTTACGATGTAGTGGTAACAAAATAATTTTCAACAACAGTATAACCCTGATTTAATACTTAACAAGGGACAGGAAAAAGTTATAGTTAAATCAAGGATATCATTAAATCACGGAGCATAGATATTCAATGCAATCAAATCCGTATCAATGAAATGTATTATTAAATTGATAAAATCGTTAAATGAAAGTTATATTGTATTTGCTTTTAGAACACTCATGAGCAAAATAAAACATTAAAAGTTAGTGCTATATGGGCAAATTAAAGTTTTGAGTCTAAGACACACAATTTTTTTTATCGGTTTCTTAAATATAAAGAAAATATCTTTTTAGAGTTAATATCATCTCAATTTTTTTTAACACTGTATAGAACAAAAATAAAATTCAATCTTTTAAAGTTCATAGTTTTATATCTATACCATGGCATATTCAATTTAAGTTTTGTACCATGTCATTTGTAATATCGACTTTATTATAGTTATGGAAAAGAAAATAATCTCACAAATGGATAAGAATGCCCAATTGAGTGATTACTCAATAGATGTCGAGACTAAATATAAAGGATACATGATTTTGAATCTAAAAAACTAATGCTCTGTGCACGTTCTGAATTATGTGATTTGGTTGAAAATAAACGACTGACAGACGATGAATTTCCATGAAGCTTTTGTCGAGGAGTAGGAGGAGGTTTTGAAGCACTTGAATTGGACTTATCCTAAAGAAGAAAACAATAATAATAATAATAATTCATCATAGTCTTTTAGTTCAAATAAATGACAATAAAAATACAGCAGAAAATAGTTGTTTTTTTTAACACTAAATTGGCCGATATTCCATTATGCCTAGAATGGCTGGAAATGGTCAAAATGACCATTCTTTAAAAGAAGTTGTAAATGTTGTATAAAAATGTACTATAAAAAATGTACATAACAAAGAAAAGTCCAACCGCGTAAATTGAGACCTAATACTAGTGTTAAACTAGGGGTTTGTTTCTGTAGGTATCAAAATACTTCATTCTAGTAATGACTAATTGTGTAATAAGTTTAATGTGTACTTATATCGACTTTTATACACTACATGCATAAAGAAAACATAAATTAATTTCATGTCCTGTTTATAAAGAGGAGCTGGCTATGACAATCTTTTGGCAGTCATTAAGAGCATTAACGCAGCCATTATCATTTGTGTCATTTCCATAATAGAATCTTTTTTCTCTAACAAATCAGAAAGATCATTTCTGTTGTCTAGGAATAGCTCAAAATTTTTAATGTGAGCGTTTTTGATTGTGCATCATCGACGTTGGTATCCTCGTTGATTTTTGGTCTCCTTTGTCACTACTAAAAGCTCTTCTACTAGTGAGTTCTGAACTGTGTGAGTTTAACAACTTAAAGAGCTCTGGAACCAATCTCATAAAATGTCTCCAGTGGCCCAAACTCGGTTATTAGCAAGCCAAAATGCAGTTGATTACACGCAATCTGCAATCTTTAGGAGTTTGGATTTTGCAAGAAGAGAAAATTTTATCTGTTTGCATTTGCCGCATCTGCGTAAAACCAAAACTCATCCACATAAAATAAAATTAAGGTGTCAAATCTCAAACCGCGTAAAACGAGGGTCTAATGTATGTGTCTGTGCTTTAGAACTTGCCAATGTGCGAAAAATATGTGTTTTCTGTCTCGTGGCCCATCCTCTCTTATAAAATTATGAAAACAGAAAATATTTATGTAACTCAGTGCTCTTATAAAAAAAAAATAATAATGCCAAATTTTCACCTTTCAAAAGACTTTTTTATATACCAATTATAATAAAAGAAAGTCTCACATATGAATGGTGGAAGAATCAATAAACATTAATTTTTATGACAATCTTCATTATTAAAATATGTTAAAAGAGTATTTTCATACCAAGGCTTTTGATTATTTTACTTTTCTGTGACAAAAAGTAGTATTCATAAATGCATTAAACCGTGTGAGAAAAAATCTGTACAATGGGAAACATTTAATGTTTTTCTTTAAACCTACTTGTCCTGTTTTGATAACTGTTGTCACTGATACATTAGGTAAATAAATTACATGATTTGTAACTTTTTTAAAAAATCTTTAAACAAAATATGTATTGATCTTTTGATTTTTAAAGTTCTGTAATGTACATCAGACTTGTGATTCATTTGTAGATACAGCAAAATACTTTCCATGTTTAAGAATGCATGACTTTAATTTTACTTTTTTATTTATTGTAGATAGCCATGATTCTGAAGAAATTTATTTACAAGAATTTATTCTTGGTAATTTGTAATTAATAATGTCTAAACTATCATAATAAATATTATTTCTTTGATTATTTATACCAAGGCCCATTTGAGTGTTGTATTGTTTATAATAGTTAAAAATTTCCAAACAATATTCTCCTTTAGAAATATCTACCTATGAGGAAATGAAATTACAATATTTACTTTTAATTATTCAATTCATTACAAAGAATTTAGGTACAAATATAAATATTAAACATTCCTTAAAAATTAATTGATAAAATCTTCATGATTTTCCTAAAATAAAATTGATTTTGTTACAAAAAGTGTTTAAACCAAATAAACCCAGTTTAAACCAAAAAAAAAAAAAAAAAACTGGTTTAAACCAAAAAAAAAAGATTTTTTTACCAACCCTGTTTTCTATGGAATTATCTAGCAAAAATATAAACAAAAGTCACAGCCATTTTGACCTTGTCACTCAATAGGTATATTTAAAATTTGCATAGAAATGAAATTAGATAAATAGATAACTTTTTTGGTCAGAGGTGTTTATCAATATTTAAGCAAAGCCAAAACAAATTAAAAGTAGACAGCCTGTCGAGGAGGTTGATCAGGAGCTCGTTTTCAGTCGATCGCAACAACATTCTGGAACTTTTTTTTTTTGGCAGAGTATATATACCATTAATAAACATAATTTTATGTAAAAAAACTCAACTTATAAAATAAAAGTTATTCAAAACATTTTTAGAACTTTTTACTATAACTGGAAGTGCCACAATTTCTAATATTTAAGAAATTTTTTGTTTTTTGTTTTGACCTATTATTTAAAAAATATCCACAAAAGTTACCACTATTCTACAGATCAAACTTGAGTTTGAATGTCATGCAAATTTTCAAAGTAGGAAAATACTGTTTTGAACAACATATTACCAATGACCAATGGCACAAAGAGGGAAGATCGCACTCCCCCCAAGTCGATCTTGATGTTCGCCGAACTTGGAAAGTAGATCAGCACAGAATTTAGGTTGCTGATTGCTGCTCTAGAAGGATATAGCTATCTTTGTTATGTTTTCTAATAATATCATAGGGAAAATATAAAGTAATAACATTTCAAATATTAATTTTATTCAAACTGAATCCAATTTCGGCATCCATATTAACAACTAAAATACAACTGAATAATCATCATAAGCATCTTTGTTCTTAAGATTTGGCAACTCCAACTGTTGCCATTCATAACTTCAATAATATGTTACACCTCCCTTTTCAGATTACACATAGTCCCTCAAGTAGGAAGGTCGCCTAACTACCCTCCCACTACAAATAATATAGCTCGTATTGTTAATTGGTCCTTGAGCTACATTTTGTCTATTTTGATTTACTATGGTGTTTGGAGGATTTTAGTCAGACTGATACTAATACTGTCAGAGTTGGGGTCATAAGTAGTTTCCATTGAATTTTTACATTTTCTTAAATGATAAGAATTCCTTCTGAGTAGTCTCCAATTTTCTGTCTTAACTAAATATGACCTAGGTGAACAATGTTTTTTTTTTTTACAATCTGTGCCTTTTCCCAGTGACTATTCACTCTTATAAGAACATTTTCTCCTTCAGCAAAGTCTGGTCTGTGCTTAGCATTCATATTGTAATACTACCGCGTTTTCTTTCTAATAACTTCAAATTTCTCTTTGCAATTTGTTGCTATTTTCGGCTTCAAGAAGGAGTGCTTAGTTGGCAATCTAGTACGAAGACATCAACTCATTAATAGTTGAGCGGGTGATGTGTTTGTTCCAGTGATTGGAGTATTTCTGTGCTCTAACAGAGCTTCTTGACTGTTATCTGCTCCAGATTTACGAATAATATTTTAAGCTATTCCTACGATTTTTTCTGCAAATTCATTTGATTTTGGATAGTGGGTACTGCTATTAATGATTTCAAAGCCCCATTTTCTGGAAAACTCCTCCATTTTAATACTTGCAAACGGCATATTATCACAGATAACTTTCTGCGGTATAACATGAGTTGAAAACAGTTCTTTTAATTTTGGTATTATTTCATTAGCAGTTTTATTACTCATTCTTATTATATCTAACCACTTTGAAAAATAGCATCCCACAACTAAGAAAATTTACACCCGCATACTCACATTTGTCGATCCCTATTTTTCGATATGGCAAGTTTGGAACTTCGGGACTAGAAAGAGGCTCTTTGACATTTTTAGATTTATACATATCACAATTTTCACATTTTGAAATCATAATTTCAGTATCTTAGTTGCTTCTTGGGCAAAAAATTACTTGTCTGGCTCTTGCTTTTTCAATTCCACAATGTGTAGTGTGAATCACATTTAACATTTCTTTCCGAGGCATTTTGGGACAATAACTCTATCATTCATAAATATTAAACTCCCATTTACACAGATTTCATTTCTATATTTAAAATAATCACAAGCCTCATTTGGAATTTTGACTTTGCTTTCCAGTCATCCTTTGATACAAAATCTCAGGACATGAGACAATTCTTCATCATTTAGTGTAGCAGCAACAAATTCTTTCAGCTTATCAGAACTAATTTGTACATATCTTTAAACTGTGAACTAGTTCTGTCATTTCAGCATCATCTACAACCAGGGTTGGCCAGATTGGACCCAATGGTTTTTTTTTTTGAAAAAACCCATTATTTAGTCCACTTTTGGGTTTTTTAAAATTTTCTAAGTTGTTTTCAAAAAAAATAATTAATTTAAATATGTTCACAATTTAAACTTCTTTTTTATTTGTTCTTCACCACAGGTAATGAACATGAAAAATGAATTTCAAACTTTAATAGTATTTCTTAACTCTTAAAAGCATTAAAAAAATACTTCAAATATTTTAAATAAATATATTTAACTTTTTTCTTTTACTGGTCTCACTAAATAACTCAAATTATCCTGACTAAGTCCTGTCACGTCCAATTTTCTCAATATTTGTAGATTGTACAGAGGAAACGACTCCAGCTAATAGGCTTTTATGTGAATTATTTTCCGCAAACCAACACGTCACAAATCTCCAATAAATAAGGTTTATTTTTTTTTTAGAAATTAACAGATTTTACAAACGGTCGGATAGAAAACATAATAGGATGTACAGTATTTTTTTTCATTATCTTACAAAACAATTTAATATTTCTTACTCCATACACGGAAATAGAAAAACAGACAACATAAAATTCAAAGAAATGTCTTGATTAAGCTGGAATTCAGTAAAAAGGGATTTAAACTACTTGAGGTTCTACAGTAGTTTTGCATAACAAAATGAAATACAATAAAGTAAAATGCAAAAAAAAAAATGTAGGTAGCAATTAAAAACAAACAAACAATAGAGTTTATCACTCGAGAAGTAAATCTGCCTTAACTGTAGGTAATTATGGAAACTAAAAAACCTGAAACTTCACCATTCGTGGGTTTCGTCGTCTTTTATACTTTTCTTCAGAAAACGCTGATTTTTCCAGCTTCTTTTTTCCCCCTAGACAATTTTTGTGCTTTGTCCATATACTTGCTAGGACTCGACCGATGCATCGGCGCCGATAGTTCAACAATTAAGCCATCGGCATCGGCGGCCGATGCTAATTTGCAGGAAACATCGGCCTTAAAAACATCGAAAAGCCGATGGAATTGGCCGATGTTTTCGAAAAAAAAAAAAGAAAGACCTTTGCTGTTTTACTTTTTAATGCAAAGTAAAGTGAGTTATTCTTTTCATATAAAATTGTTTACTTAAACTTCAGTATGAATTTCTATTTTAGTCACCCCTGAAAGAGTTTTTAATACTGCATTCAGATACCAAACAAGTTCATTATTGCCTTGTTTCTTGCGGCTGGATGTACGTATGTACAGTAGAACCTGCCACATCCGGATCAATGTGGCGACAGACCGATCCGGATATCAAAAAAATCCGGATATCAAGGCTGCATTTAAAAATAGCTGTATTATAAAGTTTTCAAGCTGTATTTCTGTTCTTATAAACAAAATTTAAAGTTTTAAACGTTTATAAACTTAGTAGTATGTACACACAATATGCTCCATAGAAAAACAAAAGGTTATGCAATTTATTTACAAAAAGTTACACATCACAGTTATTGTATTACCAAAAATTTACTTAGTTTATGAAAAAGTTAGTTATTTTCTGCTGCTTTCCACACTGTGCACGTTTTTTTGAAGCCATGTCTCTCATCCTTTTTAAGAGCATCACGTCACTTGCACAAGTATCTTCTTGACTTTGAACGTAGGACAGTAGAGCCTCGAACGACTTGAAAGCTTCTGAATGGCTCATTACGTTTACGACCGGATTTTTGTCAGTGCTTTCATCCCCTTCGCTCTCTGAGTTTGTATCATCATTCTTGCACACTATGTTCAATATATCGCCGTCTGTTAATTCGTTCTGTTCGTCGGCACTCAACCACTCGTTAACATCGTCTTCCTTCATTTTTTTACATCCCGGCAGGTTCTTTACCAGTTCAGCAATCTCGTCTTCGGCGGAAGTTCCATTGCTACCTTCCTCTGGTTTCTCCCCCGTAGATTCATCAGATGGTTTGGGTAACTTCCTCCATGACCATACCATTGTTATTGGTTTTATGTTATCCCACGCTTAGGCCACCCACATCACCTCATCCAACATGTCCACTTTTTTTAGAGTCTCTGTAACGATTTTTCCTTCATTCATTCCAGCAATCAAAACCGTCAGTAACTTTCGTCGATAGACACGTTTTATAGATTCTATAACACCTTGGTCCATAGGCTGACAGAGGGATGTCACATTTGGGGGCAAAAAAAGACACTTTATTTCGCCATTTATTTCTTCTTTCGCCTGTCGCACAGTTCGAAAGAAAGAAATACTTTGACTTTTTCTTACTCAAAAATTGAAAATTTGTTCTGCGAACCGTCCGGATATGGGGAGGTCCGGATGTGGCAGGTTTTACTGTATCTCTCATAAGTCATAACTCTAAAATGGTAAGCTGTAGAAGGTTAAAATTTCGCATGTGGGGTGTGCGTACGTTCCAGTTGTGCACTTCCCTTTTTGTTTTCGATCGGATGTTCTAAAAAGCCTATTTACTCTTTTTTTGTGGCTATTAATTACCTATTTCAACACAAAACTAATACAGCGTCTCAGACAGACGATCATTTGGTGATACAATCTATAACAAAAAAAATCGACGCACCAAGAAGGAGTGATCCGATTGAGACGAAAATTGGTGGATAGGAAGACAATGTACAGAATAGTAAATGATTAAATTCTTAGAACAATTGAATAGTTTATGTCAGAGTTACGGTAACAAGTTCAATACGGTATTGACCCGCCTCTAGCCTAAATACAAGCTGAAGCACGACGTGGGAAACACCGATAAAGCTCCCGGAGGTTGTCCTGCGGTATTTCCGATCAAATTCGCTCCAATTGTCGGACGAGGTTATCAACATTCCTTGCCAGATGCAATCGCCATCTCATCATATCCCAGACATGCTCGATGGGAGAGAGATCTGACGATCTGGGGTCACGGAAGAGTTTGACAAGCTTGCAGATAGTTTGTAGCAACACATGCCGTATGTTATCTGGCATTGTCCTGCTGAATACCAGCCGAGGGTACTGCAAATGGAACGGCAACAAAACAGGTCTTAGGATGTCGTTGACGTACCACTGTGCAGTAAGTGTACCTCTAATTACGACCAAAGTTGTCCAGTTATCAAAGGAAATGGCACCCCAGACCATAATGCCTTCTTGAGTGCCAGTGGTGCGTGCAAAAGTGAAACCAGGATACCTCCTCTGCCCTGGGTTTCTCCAAACACGTCTTCGATGATCGTCATGACACAGTTGGAAGTGGGATTCATCGCTAAAGACTATACATCCCCTGTCGGCACCATTCCAACCTGATCGAGTCATGCACCACTGTAATCTGGCTCGGCAGTGTGTAGGCGTCAGGGGCAGATGGTGAAACAGTCAGCGCGAGCGTAGATTTCATTGTCCCAATCGTCTGTAAATGGTCATGATGGACACTCGTGTTTAGGTTGAACGTCTGATAATTCATAGAGATGAAGAAAGCGCTGTGACAGCTGATCGGACATTCACTGTGTCATCACGATCTGTTGTGACCCTAGGTTGACCGCTAACATCCTGACGCTGAACTCTGCCATTTTCCACTCATCCTTGCCAGCATCTTCGAATCGCCACAACGCTTCGACTCAAATGACGAGCGATTCTCCGATTTGACCAACCGGCCTCTTTCAAACCAATGATATGAGCTCGTTAAAACTCTGACAGTTTTTCATAATGAGCACGAACTATGCGCCGAGGCATTTTTAAGTTGTTGAGAGGTAATCTGAATCGCAATCAAACCAAAAGTTTTAACAACTATTGAAGAACTGCTCTTTATATACATCTGCTGGATGCGCAGTTTCGATGCGCTGGAGATCAAACTATTCATTCATTGGACACCAAATTTTAATCACTTGCACATTTGGTCAAAACAATCATGCATACAAAATTTCAAAGCAATCGATGATTGCTTCTTGATGCGTCAATTTTTTGTTATAGAGTGTATTTTGCTGAATTGGAGACCATGGAAACAAATATGAGATGGCGAAACCGGTTTTTGTGTCATTTTGTTAGATTCTCGTTGAACCGACGGTAATTTTTAGAACACTTGCGTGCCTACCTCCCTTTCCCTATATTTCTGAAATTGCACTTCTCGAGTTGCACTTCCGAGTTGTTTAAAACTAACACCATTCATAAAATTGGAGATTTCTTTTTCAAACTTAATCTATTGTTTAGGAAGAATTTAGAGCATTAATGTAAGAAACTGATTAAAGACGTTTTGAATGGTGACATAATTCGGAAATCAAAAGGACTTATGAATTTTTTCTTCGGAAGTGTTGAAGTCGACTCAGAAACTCTTCCGAGGCGTTGGTGGTAGCGGTTCTGTACTAAACTAATGAAGCCGAAGTTGGAAAGAAAGTTTAATGCTGTGAGTTACTCCAAAATCAGCGGGTGCCCCCCCCCCCCACTCCTCTCTCGTCATTTCAAGAATTTCTTAAATATTTTGTGATTATTTATTTTGCTCAAGAAATGTCATTTAGTGTATTACTCATTCTAGTTTCATCTTTATTTCGTAATGCGCCATCTTTTTTGCATCATTTACAGCGATCGATTTTTTTTCTATTGTAAGTAACTATTTTCATGTATTTTTATAAAATCAATGAACGAGTTATTTTTGTTTTCATCATATTTTTAATAATATGTTATACAAAAGTTTCAAGAATTTTCTATTAAGCACTTTTTTAAATTTCAGCAAATTATTGTTAAATTGAAAAATTTAATTTGAACTTGTTTGTAGTGCTTCATAAAAGATTTTAAACAATCAAATTGTTCAATATTATGTGTGCAAACATCAGATCAAGTAGTATTTGTATTCAGTTATTATTAAGTTGGAGTAAATATCGAGTTTGTTTATTGTAGCTGCGTTTTAAGAACCTCACTTTTTTCACTGCTATTTCTTTTTTCAGAAAAATTTATGTCACTGTTATAGCTTTTATGAAAAATTCAACTTTTTCTATTCATAAATTTTAAGAAAGTATAAAAATATTCCTACAATGATTTAATATTGTAATTTATCCGTTACCTTTTTTGTTTAATTTCATGACTAAAAAATGTCTACGTGCAATCTTTCCACTTTAATTGTGTAATTTGTTGAGGGTTTCATATTTTTATTCTTATTATTTTTTTTTTTTTTTTGAATGATTAAACAACGTAATTAAAAGTTCTTTAACTATGTATAGTGTACATAATCCATACATTATTACGATATTGCTGAAATCTTAGTTATATGTTCAATTAAAAAAACCAAATCAGTTGGTTATCAAACAGTGTCTTTGTTTTTCTTCCTTTTTTTCTTTTTTCTTTCTTTTTTTTTTGGCTGTTGTTCTTTCTCTATCATCATACAACAGTCAAAAAAATGAACCATAACTACATCCTATGTAGATTATATGGAGTACGATCCAAAATTTCGGTGACAAGCTGTATAAAACTTCACCCAGAATAGTTCACATTACCAAAGCACATCCACCTTCAAAGGGTCACCTTGAGGGACTATATACTTTTGCCAGTGTTCATATAACTTTTGGAAACGCTGTTGAAAGAATTTTTCGCAACCTTCTATGATGCAGTTTTATCTTCTCCTGACGGAAGAAAGCGGCGTCCATGCAAATGTTTTTTTCCAGGGAACAGGTAAGAGTCACACGGAGCTAAGTCCAACGAAACGTTATGTTATTTGTTTGTCATATCAGAGCATTGATCAATCAATGGCTGCCAGGAGTGCTTCTAAAAGCTATACGATCGTTGGCAGAAGTGCATATTCCTTCAAGGTGATTATTTTGTAGATAGATGTGCTTCGGTAATGTGAACTATTCAGGGTAAGGTTTTATACTGTTTGTCCTCGAACTTTTAGATCATACTACGTACGTATGAGTTTTCAACTTACTATTTCATAACGTTTCTGAGTAACGCAAGTTTACGCGTATGAAGACATCACAAGAAAACTTGCGATAGTTAACTGAGGAGGTAGGGGCCGTGGTAGCCCAATCGGTAGAGTGTCGGATTCGGGGCCAGAGGGTCCCGAGTTCGAACCTCGATGGTCGAAGACCCACAGTTGTCATTAAAGGGGACTGGGCGACGCTAAATATGCTCGTGGTCTCAATGTCCTCCAAGTGAAACGATACCTCTGGGGGTGCTAGCACCAGGTAGCTATTAGCTCCTGGCAGGGTTGGCAAAAACCCGGGTTTTTTTAAAAAAGCCCATGGACCCAGGGTTTTTTTAAATAAAACCCAAAAAAAACCCAACTAAAGCTGAGTTTTTTAAAAGAAATGTGGGTTTTTTTGTCTTTTCTTAGGGAAAATGTGGGGTACTTGTAGCATATTGTAGCGTTAGTATATGGACAAAGCAAAAAAATTGTCAAAGCTGGAAAATTCAGAGTTTTCTGAAGAAAAGTAAAAAAGACGACGAAACCCAAGAATGGTGAAGTTTCAGATTTTTTAGTTTCCTTGATTACCAACAGTTAAGTCAAAGTTACTTCTCGGTGATAAAATCTGCTTGTTTGTAATTACTACATTTTTTTTTTTTTTGCATTTTACTTTATTGTATTTCATTTTGTTATGCAAAACTACTGTAGAACCTCAAGTAGTTTAAATCCCTTTTTACTGAATTCCAGCTTAATCAAGACATTTCTTTGACTTTTATGTTGCCTGTTTTTCTATTTCTGTGTACAGAGTAACAAATATTAAACTTTTTTGTAAGATAATGAAAACACTGTACATTTTATTCTGTTTGACCGTTCGTAAAATCTGTAAATTTCTAAAAAATATACCTTGTTTAATCGAGATTTGTGACCTGTTGGTTTCCAGAAAATATTTCACACGAAAGTCTTTCGACTAGAGTAGTTTCCTCTGTACAATCTACAAATGTTGAGAAAATCAGACCGGACAGGACTTAGTCAAGATAATTTGAGTTATTTATTGACCAGTTAAAGAAAAAAGTTAAATACATTTATTTAAAATCTTTGAAGTATTTTTTTAATGCTGTTAAAAGTGAAGAAATACTATTAAAGTTCAAAATTCATTTTTTATGTTCATTGGCTGTGGTGAAGAACAAATAAAAAAGAAGTTTAAATTGTAAAAGTATTTAAATTAATTAATTTTTTAAAAACTTCTTGGAAAATTTTAAAAAACTCAAAAGTGGGCTAAATAGTGGGTTTTTTTAAATGGGTTTTTTCAAAAAAAAACCCATTGGGTCCAACCCAATTGGGTCCAATCTGGCCAACCCTGGCTCCTGGACTAGTTCTAAATTCTCATTAACTGTTCGATCCTGTGATGGTGCTGCCATCTATCGGTATAAAAAATAATGGAGGCAAGGCACTTAGTATGCAGTCCTCGACATAGATACAGTTATAGTCAGTTGTGACTCGGAATCGAAATCGAACTGAGGAGGTGTTCAAATGGATATTTTGGTCATCTATATGTTCTTAGGTACATATGCGTGTAAAGATGTGCCAAAAAAAATTGTGAAGTTTAAATTGGGTGATCGTAAAATAAAAATTAGGTCGAAATTTGATTTTTTTTTTTGATTACAAGTCTTTATTCGTAGAAAGGAAGTAAAGTGAAATGAATAAACGATCCTTTAAATCCCTGACAATCTTATCAATTTATTTAAGTTAGATTTTTTTTTTTTGCCATCGGCCATTTGGAGGAAAACAATCAGCAATCGGCCATCTTTGAACAATCGGCATCGGCCAAAAATTGCCATCGGTCGAGCCCTAATACTTACGCTACAATATGCTACAAGTACCCCACATTTTCCCTAAAAAAAGACAAAAAAACTACATTTCTTTTTAAAAACCCAGCTTCAGTTGGGTTTTTTGAGTTTTATTTAAAAAAAATGAAAAAACCCTGGATTCATGGGCTTTTTAAAAAAAACCCGGGTTTTTTGCCAACCCTGTCTACAACTGCCCCCCACGCCCTCTGATAGAAAATGATCATGATCTTGATAACAAATCAGCAAAATACATATTTTTCCCTGGCAGCTTATTTTCAATTTAATTGGTACCTAAGGAATTTTATCTTCATGCGCTGCAATCTAGGTGCCGTGACATGTGCAACATTTTTACTCATTATAGATACTAACGATTTGTGCTCAGTAAGAACTTCCACAGGTCTCCCATAAATCAAATAATGGAATTTATTTGTTGCAAATACAATGCTCAAAACTTCTGTCTCGATTTGAGCATATCCTTTTTCTGCGTTTGTTAAACTTCTAGATGCAAACGCGACTGGATGTACGTCCAACTTGTAATAAACTGCAATCCAAACCATCTTTTGAACTATTGGCTTGCATTACATTGGATTTGGAGCTATCAAATATACTCAAAACAGGAGCGCTAACAATTTTTTCCTTTAACTTACTTAAAGCTGCTGAATGTGTTGGAAACCACTGCCAATTACTATCCTGCTTTAATAACCCCCTTAAAGGTGCTGTCAGTGTTGAGACTTGTGGTATAAATTGCCTGAGTTTTGTTATAACATTTAGCTCTTGAGCTCTTTTGATTACCCCCCTTAGCTCAGCGATTCCCAAAGTGTGTTCCGTGGAACCCTTGTGTTCCGCCGAAGTTTTAGAAAAAGAGAAACTTTAAGGGATACAAATATTGCACTAAATAGAAGTATCATCATTAGAAGTCATTGTATCATTATAATGCCAGCAATAAAAAAAAAATCTGATCTAAAGAAAGTTCTTGATGAAGCTTCAGAAGTAGTTAATTTTTTCAATTCTCATTTACGAAGATTTGAGTAATTATCACAAATCACTACTTTTTTGTACGAAATACAATGGCTATCCAAAACAAATTTTTGAAAAATTCTATAAACTTACAGATGAACTGCAAATTTTTCAGCTGGAGCGAAAGACAATAATATCTTTAGTAGTTTTTAACGTTTTGCATGACGTTGTTTGGTATAGTCAGCCTATCTGTTACCCATATTTTTGGATAACTAAACTAAGTCTGTATTTTCATTCAAGGAGAAAGTTACCTCTTTTGTTGTGAGAGATAAAAAAGCTGAGTCTTTGTATTCTCTGACTAAGAGGAAACAATGTTGAATATTTTCATCTCTTAAAGTGAAGTTCTGTAAGAAAACCACCTCTATGAAGAAAACGCAGTGCAACTATTTCATGATATTTAAAAAAGCATCATTGGTCTTTCGAGAGACCTTATAAAATCCTTGTGAAATACTTCCCGCTCACTCATACAGACTCTGAATCAACTACACAAAATCTGTTTACCAAATGACATGTTCATTCCACAGTTGAATCATTAAGTGAGCTTCAGAGATTTTCTGAATTAAAAAACTAGTTTGATTCTGTTTCACTCAATTAAGCTTGGGTTGGTGTTAAAGAGAAATACTAGTTAACGGCTAAGAAAGCTCTTAATTTAATATCTTAAAACAGCTTCGGCACATAACAAATTATGAATACAATTAAAGCTATCCAGCCAATGTGTACACAAAAAACAATTCAGTTCTGAAATGCATTCTTCTTTTGCTGTACGTTCTCAACTTTTCGACATAAAGCCTGAGTTTACGGCCATTATCAGTAATACAATGAAACAGTTTCATTCTTCATATTAATATCATTTCTTGCAAAGACAACTATAACTGTAGAATGTTAAAACGATTTTATGCAAATTTAATTTTATTTTTATATATCGACTTTATTTCAAACTTAAAGTGGTATCTTTTACTGACACAGCTTCAGTTTTTAAGAAGTTGATTTTCGTACAAAGTTAACTGGTATGCTGTGAGCACAGGCCGAAATCTCCCTACCGGTAAGGCACCAGATTTGTGGCATAAGTATTACAGGTTCGATAACAACTATGGTTGAAGATCCACCTTGTGAGCTAATTTGACTTGTGCTTGTTAAATCTGTCCCGGTTGGTCACTAAGTCTTCAACGTTTCCATTCCGAATTAATACTTCTAGGGGTTTTGAATCTGGAGTTATTTGCTTGCTGGTCTGGATAAAAAAACAGAGCTTACTTCAGAACCCTATAAGTCGGTGAAACCACCTCTAAAATAGACACGGATATCGGAGAGCCTTGCAGGGGGAAGTGAAGTATGTTGTGGACATCATGAAACTTTCTTCTGTAAATTTCACTTGACCAATGGATATTTACGGATTTTCGCATTTACCGAATTTTTTAGTTATGACGACATTTAAACTCTGCGTATTATATTAATCAGGTTGGTGCAATTTTTATTCTTGGAGGATTGACAAATTTATGTATCATCGCATCTAAGTTTCATAGATTAAGTGTCTTGGCCACAGTTCTAGTTCTGGTAATGCACAAGGGCTGAATCATGCAAGACAACATCAGTTGCATAGGACAACAAAAGCATTCGATGCACATTCCTTCTTTGAGCAGTTGTAGATTGCAGCTGCAGATTTCGAGCAATTGTAGATTGAGCAATTGAATTGATGGTAAAGTCAACTCAAAACTAATCTATAAATGTTTCAGTTTATTTTTCGAGAGAAAAGCCATTTTTTTGCTCTGAAACCCCTTGGAAATGAATGACTGCAAAACTTTATCAGCTCCTCTCCCATTGTTATGCATATGAGGTCCAATTTTTATGTGAATCCTTGTATTATTGTTTCAAATACAGCAGTCAGAATAATAGCGGAAATCATTCGCATTGACCACCCTCTGAAGAGATTGATGCGAAAACTAATCATTACCAGTTCACATGGGGGTGTACATTTAGTTCAAGGCAATACATTGTGTTTTGAATTAGAACATCCACAATAAATTAGTCAGATACTTGCAAAAACAAACAGATGGACAGATAATTCCCAAAAATGGTCAAAATACGTTCAACATTCAGCATACCTTAAAGCTCGCTAATCTATCAAAATACGAAAATTTTCAAGTGATTAAAAGTTTTTTTTTTATGTAGAAGAAAGCATTCAAATGGTTTCTCATCATTATCATTTGATTCCTAGATTGTTAAAATTTTGTCTTCAAGTCAAAAACAATGATGGGGTTCCTTGAGGTAAAGGCAAAGCACTAGGGGTTCTGGGGCCTTAAAAGTTTGGGAACCGCTGCCTTAGCTAATATCGCATCTTGTTCAGCTAAATTAAAAAGAATTATCAAAATCAATTAAAACTCCCGGAATGTCGCCAAAATTCTTCTCGTCTGTTTTTTAAAAAACATTTGGAGTGCATGATAATCCCATAGGAAGTCTCAAAAATTTGTAACAGCCAAATAGAGTATTAAATGTACATAAATCACTACTTTTTGTATCCAACTCCTTTTGAAAACATCCATCTTTTAGGTCCAAAACACTAAAACCTGTTCTGTTACATAGCTTAGTAACAAGTTCTTCAACTGTTGGAATCAATGCATACCATCTCGATAGCCCTATTTAAGTCTTGTGGATTCATACATAATCTGAGTGAACCATCAGATTTTTTTATTAGTAGTAGATTTTTCTAACCCAATCTTGCGGATTCTCTACTTTTTCAATAATATTTTGATTTTCCAATTCTTTCAATTTCATTTCAAGTTTTGAACACAATGAAGTGGGTACTCGTCGTGGAGAACGAGCTATTGGAGAATAATTTTCTTTTAATTTAATACTGCATTTACCAAATTTTCCTACTCTTCTAAATACATTTGTGTTCATTCGAATAAACTCTTCGACATCATTGGCATAACTAGCACTATTTAACCCTTCGTGCAATTTGACTGATTTAACATCACATGACATTATCTTTTCAAATAAAGTTATCATAACGCTTGAAATTATCCTCAACAATTTTCAATAAGTTTAATTTTATACACCCATCTAATCCAAGTAATGGTTTTGATCTTTTATTAACAATAACAAAATTTATGATTGCTTGCTTAGCACCCACAAAGCATAATAATTTTATCTCACTCAAGGGGTTAAATCTCTGACCCCCATAAGCTGCTAATACAATACTGGTTTTATCATACTTCTAATTCTTACCAATCAATAAAAATATATTCAGCAGCAAAACACTCCTGTGCAGATGTATCTAATTTAAAACTTATTTCTTTATTACAAATATGAATGTTTTTGGTCCATTCAGTTGGCAGATAATTTACATTACATATTTGGCATACAGTAAGATTCTACACAAATGTCAGTATTGTTATCTTGTCTGAGACTCCGAGTAGGAACAGGGGTGCCCAGGTGGGGTGGATTATGGCGCAAGTTGTGGCATAATTTTTTTTTTTTTGGGGGGGGGGGGATTTTTTTTTCCAAAACTTTTTTTTTCCTTTAAAACATGAAATTTTTGAATTTTGGAAAGAAAAAATATTTAAACTTATTCAACAAGAAATAGATGCATTAATAATAACTCTTCAGGGTCGTCGCCAAGATGGGAGGTGCTACACCCCCCCACCCCCCCCAGTTTTTCAGAAGTGTGGCCGTCAATTTCATTTTAGCAATGACAACAAACGAAGATAAAGGAAAATTCTTTGTTGTTTTAAAAAATTAAAATAGTAATTATAAATGAACAATTGAAATAATAGTGACAAAAAGTATTTTTTCTGTCAAATTTGAATAGAAAATGTAATCTTAAAATGCAATTTGGGAACATCCATGATTCTCTTTTATCAAGAGTATCTAAGTAAGGGCCGCGGAAATGTACACTTCAAACATTTTATTAACACAAAAAAAAAATATTCAGTACAGTACTCTTCACTAGACCGCAGAGTGCGTATGTCTGCCAAGTCGGAAACTATGGGCTCGGCTCGAATTAAAAACATTGTGCATAGAGTAAAATTTGAATAATGGGAGGTAGGACAGGCGACCAAACTAACATGTTGCACGCCTTGTCTCTCGGCGCCCCAGGACTATATGGCCACGAACAACACTATCTACTTGATCGCCAAACTTGCACGCCTTCACTAATTTTCTTAAATCGATACAAAAGGACTCAAAATTTTCACCTTGCCCTTGAACTCGATTGTTAAATATAAATCTTTCAACTACCATTCTTTTTTGGTGTTGCACATAGCTCAAAAGCCTCAATAATCTTTTCTTAATCTTGTTTGTTGTCATCTGACAAATCGAAGGAATTAAAATCTATGCCTTCTTCACTAACTGCATTTAGTAGCATGGCTACTTTTACTTCAGATTTCTTTTCTTCATTTCCGGCCGCCGTCATATAAATGCATAACTGTTGTTTAAATTTTCGACATTCTACATTTCCGACGAAACTAAGACCCATTGGCAGTCTGCAGTATTCCATTGTTTTCTTGAAGTGGTTCAAATTTTCGATTGCGCTATGCTATGTTTTCTTATAATATCATAAGGGAAATATAAAGTATTAACATTCCAAATATTAATTTTATTCAAACTGAATCCAATATCGGCATCCATATTAACAACTAAAATACAACTGAATAATCATCACGAGCATCTTTGTTCTTAAGATTTGACAAAACTCCAACTGCTGCCATTCATAACTTCAATAATATCAACATTACCTTCATGTTCAATGCATCTACTTTTTTTCTTTGGATTTCAATCACTAACAACTGCAGGTGCTTTTTATTTCATCACAAAAAGTTAACTTGTGAAAGCAACCCACAAGCTACTCATGTAACAATCTGACCTTTAAATATTTAGGGCACATAAAAAAATGCAAGATTATAATACTGATTTAGTGTGTGAGAGCGAGAGGATGCTTTTCCCTGGCATTACCTGGCTGTCAAAATTCTGCACACTTCAAAAGTAACATTGAACCAAATTTGAAAGAAACCAAAAATAATACTCTTAAAACATAAACAAAAATACCTTTTTCGAAGAAAACGACTGTTCCTTGAAAAATCTAGGAGTTGGCAATGGGGATCTAGCTTCATACATTTTTGCACCAGAGTCTTCATCTCTGATGCTTAAAATTTTGTTCCTTAGATCCAGAATTAAATACTAAGAAGACAATGAGTCTTAAGTTTCAGAGCATAGTACACACCAACAAATGAAAAACATAAATGATTTGCAAAAAGGAAATTATGCTCACAGATGTTTTAGAATTATTAATTCAATGCAAATAACCATTAAAATTAAAACACTAATCAAAACTACCATTCGAAAGAAACTTTACAAGAATGATATGAAAAGGCATAGTTATTTCTCAAAAAAAAAAAAAAAACATTAATGTGAGCACTGAAAATATTTTTAATGAAAATAATTCTGTTAAACCAAATCATGTAAAAAATATTACAAAGGAATCACAACATTGTGTAAATACGACTCACGACAAAGTGCGCGCGAAATGCGAATTAGTAAACAAAACGTGGTTGCCATTGTTTTATTCTTAAAAGTAGAAATGTTAAAAAAGGAGAATATTTTATTTTACTAGGAAATATTTTACTAAAAGATATATTTTCTTTACCTTCTGGACTTTATCCTTTTACTGAACGATACTTTCCTTTTTAAAATTTGACATTCAAAGGAAATGCTGACTGATATCTACAACTGTGAAGGAGAGACTGTACTCTTATGCCTTTCTTAGCGCTTATTCGGCAAATATGGTGCATGTATCCACATCCTAGACCTTTCGCTTTATAGAGATCAGTGGAGCTTGCTTGGAGACAGATTCAGAGTTCCTTACTAAAATTAGATAATTATTTATACTGTTATATGAACATGTTTTGATACGCTCTTGTTTTTCTCTAGCCACCTTAATCGTGACCTGGAGTTATGTTTTTCAGAGCTAATTTCAGCTATTGAGAGTAATAGAAAAAATAAGATCAAGTCATCTATTAATACATTCATGGGTTCCCCCAAACAATATCCAACTTTATTCTCAGGTATTTGATCCTGTAAAGAATAATTATTCCTACATTAAGATATTGTACACATATCCATTGATTTTTAATAAACTGATACTCATTTGAAATCATATGTTCTTGTTATGAGGTTTGCTTCCAAGTTTGAAAGCTTATTGTAATGTTTACATTCAAATCGTTTTTTACCTATTAATTTCAGCATTACAATCAACTAACAGTTCTTTCGCTGAAAAGGATCTAGAGGATTTGCAATTTCAATTTGAAGATATACTGTCATCAACTCAAAAGAAAATAGAAAATTTAGAGCGTGAAATATCTTTAACAAAAGACAAGCAAAATGAAAAACCCAAAGTAAGTGAAAACAAGTAGTTGATTTACATGTTTTATATCATTTCAAGAGAATATTTTTTACAGAGAACACTTTAAGCTGAGCAGCTTTCTTTCAATGTGGATATATAGACCCCATTAAAGGTTTTTTTTGAAAAAAAAAACACCCCCCCCCCCCCCGTTTTTTTGGTTTAAACCAGGTTTTTTTTGGTTTAAATTGAGTTTATTTGGTTTTTATTACCATTTACAAGATAAACAATTTTATTCTAGGAAAATCATGAAGATTTTATGAATTAATTGTTAAGGAACATTTAATCAGAGCCGTGTCCAAGGGGAAAGTTTTAGGGGTTAAACCCCTCTCATTGAAAAAGAAATCAATGAATCATTAAACGATTTTCCAAAATGTATTTTAAGTTTTAATTAATATTGGAGTTAAACTCTGATACAGTATTCACCCTCTTTGATGTTTCCCCATCTTTAACAATTAACATTTTCCTCAATTGTAGGATTTCCAAGCACCTTCGCTTCTAAGTGCTTGAAAAAATTAACGATGGAGGAATGGCTAAAGCGTCCGGCAATGCTGTAAGCATGCAGGGGAAAATTAATTAAAAGAATATTAGACAATGATGTAGCCAAAAAAAAAAAAAAAAAACTTAGGGGCAAGGAAAATGGTTACTTTGCTTACTATTAGGTTTTTTATGGTGCGTCTTTAGTGTTAAATGAAATAGTCGTTTCACACATTACAAAAATGTTTCAATGCGAAACAGCATTTTTTGTTTTTTTTTTTAATAAAATTTTTGTTTTTATTAAATTCCTGTTCAATGTTATTTGATGGAAAAACAAAAGAAAAAAAAAGGAAACTAACAGGTGGCACAAAAGGAATATGTGTGATTTATTTTCCGCTTTTACAAAATGTTCAACCGTACAAATAAGATTTCTTTTTAAAAAACACACAAAACGTTTAAAAAAAGCCTAGTTATCGAACTAAAATTAACTGTTCAACGCGTATAGTTAATTTTCCTTTGACAATGTAAGTTACAAAGACAAAAAGTCTCAACCCCTCCCTTTATTAAATCTTGGACATGGGCCTGCATTTAATATTCATATTTATTCCTAATTTCTTCGCAATTAATTAAATAATTTAGAGTAAAATCTTGTAAGTTCATTTCCTCATACTTAGAGATTTTTGTAGGAGAATATTGCTTGAAAATCTTTAACTATTATAAAAAATACAATACGAAAATGGGTCTTTGTATAAATAATCAAAGAAATAATTTACTGTGATAGTTCAGGCATTACAGTCAAACCCCGCAATAACGAATCCTCAACTGACCGACTCGAGAGAGCGCTATAGCCGAGGGTTCGCTACATCCGATTTTTAGAAAAAAAATCTGAATTCGCTAAGATAATTCGATAATGAACACCTTAATTACACGATGTTCTATTAGTAACTGAGGCAATAAAGAAAATGTATTTTTTATATATTATTCAATAATAAGCTAACTAAAAAGTGTACTTTATTCATGAATTTTTCCATTGCATTGAAGTTGGTAGAAAATGTTATTTTTGGTTACAAGCTTTTAAATTTTTTATGCATTTCATCAATTCTTTAGCCTACTATTGTAAACAAATCGGCAACACGTTGGTTTATAGTTTCAGTTGCAAATAAAGCAAAATGTTCAAAACATTGACAGATAACTTTGGAGCAGAAATTTACGGTCCGGGACTCATATCTTCTGCTTTTTCATAAATATCAGAAGATGAGTGCACAGTCAAAATGTTCTTGTCAAATTTTATGAATTGTTCCGTAAATACTGAAGCTCATAAAAGCCAGAAAAGTTTCTTTGTACATGCTCAAAGTCAAAAATTCTATCATATAAAATTTATTTGAAGTAAATACACTTTTTAGATCAGGTTTGTTGACGAAAAAAAATGATGTCTTTCTCACATTTTTCACTAGATGGTGATAAGTTTGTATTAATGGGTAATCAGCCGATTTGCTTATCCAAAGTATCCTTAGCACCTATTATTCACTAGTTTTCTACATACTGATGATATAAATTAAAGTTGATAGATCTGAGCAGCAGAGTATTGAATGTTATTAAAAAATTAATATGTATTTTTATTGCTTTACTAAAAAAATAACTAAGCAGAATTATAAAAACTTTATAAAAGTATTTATAGTGAAGTTTATTTATGTTTAAAAAAAATCTTTAGATTGATATTGAGAAGAGAAAGTCAAGTACTGATAGACCAGGAAAAAAACTAAAAGTTTCTTCTAGTAAAGGTCATTCTTCTGGAGCAAGCCATCAAAAAAGCAAAAATGTACAGGTATGCCTAATTATTTGTACATTATTTCTATTTTGCACTTGATCAATTTTAGTGTGTATCAGAATGTATACAAAATAAATATGCATTAATTAATCAGCCGCTTTGCCGATTATTTGTTATCTGCCAATTTTCACTGAATTATTAGCCAGAAAGTTTTTTTTAATTAAAATATTTGTAAGTATACCTGGAACTACGAAATATGCTGATTGAGTTCCTAAATAATAAATAAACGTAATTTTTTGCAGCCAAAGTTAACATGTCAGTATAAATAAGTAATTTAAATTGGTTAAATCATTTGTTTTTCACAAATATTTTTATATTTTTTGAATTAATGCAAATATATTTCTTAAAAAGTAGCAGGTTTTGAAATGAATGCTTAATACTCATGAGTCATTCTTCAAAAAGTAACTTTTCTGTCACACGTCTTTTACAGAAAAACCTTTCAGGAATAATTCATTTAATATTGTTTTTTAATTTTATCAAAAATTTATCTATTTAAACCTGCTAACATTTTTTTTATACCAAGGGCGCCCAGAAAGGGGTCAAGGGGGGGGGGCTCAAGCCTCCCCCCTAGAGATGAGAACTTTCTTGTTTAAAAATTTCTTTTCCAGCCATTAATGAATAAGTTATTAAGAATGTCGAATTTTAATATCACTAATCTGTACTGAAATCGGTTTCTATGGGGAAAATATTCTGCTAAACCGTAGGGAACATTTTTGAACCCCCCCCCCCTAAAATTTTGCATATGGGCGTCCTTGTTTTATAATACTTTTTACCAGTGGTGGCTGGTGCCTTGAAAAAGTGAGGGAGCCAGATCATGGGTGCACTCCCCTCCCCACCCCCCGGTTTTTGAAAAAAAAAAAATTAATTTTTTTTAAATATTTAAACTTTTTAAAAATAATTATTTGTGGAAAAAAATAAACTTAAATTCATTTTAAACAAAGGACAAGCTACAAAATACATAAACTACTAAATAAATCATGAAAGATATTAATCTCATGTTTTTGTCCATGATTACTGGCAGGGTGGAGTACTTTCACCTCCTGAATTTCAAAATTAAAATTTAATTAATCAGATAGGGAAAAGCTACAAAGTACATCATGAAAATTATTAATCTCACGTTTACATCAAGTGCGATTTCCGACACCGCAGTACGCCTCCCTTGCAGCGTTGGTAATAGGCTGCAAGGGAGGCAGTTTCACCCCCTGACTTTTCAAATTAAATAAGTAAATTAAAAAGAAAAAAAAAGAATATTCTTATTACTCATATAATAACTTATTATTTTGAATGAGTAAAATTAATTTTATTTTAAGCAAAGCCAAATTACAAAAGTGCAAAAATATAGTGATCAGAGAAATATGTAATAATTATAAATTAAATAACTTAAACGCGGCTGAAAATGCATCTCAGTATTTGTTTTAAAATAAATAAAATAAAAATAGATAAACTAACCTTTAAAAAATTAAATAAATTAAAAACTAGTTGAAAAAAATTCTTAGCGATTTTAACGAGGGTGTACCTTTCTGCATATGATTCTGCCGACCCTGCCGACCTCAATGGGCCAGATTCAGAACTTTTATGCAGACAAAGACAAGAAGTATCGAACTCTTTACTATATGAGCGGTAATTTAAAATAAGTAATAATTTCTGTGCAACAATGGGAAGACATTTTTTGAATAGAAAAATTATCTTGTAACAATGTATGTGCATACGTACATATAACACAACTCAAAGCAGTGGCGCAACAAGAAAATAGTTTTTAAGGAGAGGGAGAGGAGGGGGGTACAATAGGAAAAAAATCCCATCACTTTGATTGATTTGATTTGCTCATCAAATCTCTTAATTTTGAAGCTTGAAATTTTAAAAACGCAATTTTAGACAGTCTTTAGTGATGATAGGGGAATGAACGGTGCAGGGGACTCCGCGGATATTTGTAGAAACTGAAGCCTTAAAACGCGATAATGGCCATATTTATTGACCTTAGGGTAAGGAATGGAGCTCCGGGACTCTCCTCGAACCGTGTTTTTTTTTTTTTTTCTTTCTTTCTTTTTTTTTTTTTTAATAAACAGATATCAATTCTCCCCTCCCCCCTCAATTTTTCGAAATTGCAGTTCAAAAACGCATGTGTCGAAGTAGTCCTATATATCCTATATTTCCTATATTTTCAAAAAAAAAGCATCAAAATCGTCCTATATTTCCTATATTTTTCAAAAATGTCCTATATTTCCTATGTTCCCGTTTTATACCAAATATATCTTTTAAAAAGAACGGTAAATAAACTTTCTGACATCGGATTTTTCGCTGAAAGTACGTGCCCAAACGAATTTCAAATTAAAGAACTCAACTGACTAAATTCTGCTACAGGCATCATCTCTCATTGGCTACAGCAATGTGACGTCACTCTATAGTGGGTGGAGTTTCGAGAACTAATGCTGAAGTTGGTTTTAGAATTTTGCATTTGGGGGGGGGGGGGGCAACAGCCGTTTGTTTTGTTTTCCATCATGGTTTTCGTTTCCGTTGGTATAATTTTGCGTTCAGTGCATTTTCTGATCGGAATGTTCTAATTTTCTTTTTGCAATCTTTTCTTTTTGTGGAATTTTGGGATCGTGGAATGGTTAGTTCCTTATGATGTTAAAACGTAGTTTGTTGCAATAAGTATTATTATAATGGCAAAATCACATCGCTTAACAACATTTCGTGTGGAGCTGTTGAACCAGGAGGACATTAATTCTACAAATTTTGGTGCATGGTGCACTAAAGGAAAAGATGATTTTACCGCTTTTTGCCATTTTTGCAACTGATCAGTGCCCATAAGCAATAGTGGATTTTCGCAATTGAGGCAGCATGCTAAAACATTTAAGCATAAAGAAAACTCTGAAAAACGTCAGAAGGATCCTTCTCAAGCTCTGTTTGTTCTTAATACAAGTGGTAAAGGGTTCAGTTTAGATATAAAATCTAAGAGCAGTGAAATTAGTACTTGGGTCATGAGTAAGGAAGAAAAAATAAAAATTATCTTTGTTCAAATTTTGTTTAGGTATTTAGTCTATAAAGTACACCTTTTTCAAAAATTATTCTTTCAACTACAGGAAAGTCATTATAGATGTAAGGTATTTTGTTGAGGTTTTTTTTAAACAAAATCATTGATAAGAATAACTGAATAATATATGATATGTATTATTTCTTTTTTCATAGCAAAAATATTCATATAATGTGTCCTATATTTTTTGTGGAAAATGTCCTATGTGTGACAAGTCGGTCACTTCTACCCCTGAAAACGCAATTGTAGACAAACTTTGAAGATTTTTACAAGAGAAGGGGTTCTGGAGCTCTCCCCTGGAATTTTTTTCAAAACTGAAGTCCTAATAACTTAAACATAATATTCTATGACATTATGAGGAGGGGTTCAGAGACTATTCCCAGGGGTCGAAGTGGTCCTATATATCCTATATTTCCTATATTTTCAAAAAAAGTATGAAAATCGTCCTATATTTCCTATATTTTTGGAAAGTGTCCTATATTTCCTATATTCCTGTTTTTTATCCAATTTATTTCTTTAAAACAACAGTAAATAAACTACGGACTTCGGATTTTTCGTCGAAAGTACGTGTGCAAACGAATTTCAAATTAAAAAACTCAACTCACTAAATCCTGCAACAGGCATCTTCTCTCATTGGCTACAGCAATATGACGTCACTGAAGTGGGTGGAGTTTCGAGAACGAATTCTGAAGTTGGTTTTAGAATTTTGCGTTTGGCAACAGCAGTTTGTTTTGTTTTCCAGCGTGGTTTTTTTTTCGGTTTTTGTTTTCGCGGGTATATTTTTGTGTTCCGTGCATTTTCTGATCGGAATGTTCTGTCTTTTTGCAATCTTTTCTTTTTGTGGAATTTTATAGAACAAAATATCTGTATATTTGTGCTACGGCTGGAAATGACTGAGCTGGCGGTGTATTTCATGTAAAACATTGGTTATTTCCTGTTAGTTCTCAACACAAAGACGGTTTTTTTTATTTATATAAGCTATGTTTGTGACATAGCTTATATAAATAAATAAAAGCGTTTGTGACTATCCCTGCAAAAATTGTGAGTTGCTGTGTTAATTATCAATAAATTTCACTTTGTTCTTTTTTTTGTCTACAAATTACACTTTTTTCAAAATTTATTCTTTCAACTACAGGAAAGTCATTTCAGGTGTAGGTTATAATTTTGTTTGAGGGTTTTTTTTTTTTTAAAACAAAATCATTGATAAGAATAAATAAATAATATGTATGTATAATTTCTTTTTTCATAGCGAAACTATTCATATAATGTGTCCTATATTTGTCCTATATTTTTTGTGGAAAATGTCCTTGTGACAAGTAGATCACTTCTACCCCTGTATTCCACTTAAATTTTTCAAAATTGGCTGTTTCACAAAACCTATTTTTGATGATATTAAAGAAAGGCGGTTCGGGGACCCTTTCCCGAATATTTTCTGAAAATCAAGTTTTTAATACCTGATTGTAGGACCATAAGGAAAAACTTTAGAAATTGAAGCTTCAAGAAGGCAATTTTGAGCGATTTTCGAACGTAAAATTTTACGCAACGTTGCAAGGCATTCGGAGTTTAACATTGAAATTTTTACAAAATTAAAGATCTGGAAATGAAAGTTTAGATGTTCTCTATTGTTTTTGGCGGAAGGGGAAGGGGAATTCGGAGGGGAGAGACTTTTTTTATTTTCGGACGAACTTAAAAAAAAGAAGGAAAGAAATGGGGGGGCGGGGCAACTAGATGACCAATTAGCTGTAACAGTTAAAAAATTTTTAATTCAAAGATTTCTTTAAAAAATGAAATCAAGATTTACCCTAACATTATTATTATTTTTTTGAATTAAAATCTTTTCTGCCCTATTGTGTTTCTCAGATACGTTTTTAGAAGTTTCAAAGAGCAAAATGCTCTTTGACAAATAAATGACTTGTGTTAGTGATCGGCTGGCTTAGCGCCGATCTTTCTTGAAGGAAAAGTTGAGAATATTAGGATACACATTTCAGGGAAGAAATGAAACAAAGTAAATTTTTAGAAATATTTTCCGACCTCTCCTTCCCCTTCCACATATACAATCCATTTTTTTTCTAATTTCAAGCACACACTCACGCACAAAAAAGGGGGGGGAGGTGAATAAAAAGTTATAAATTATTGTCTGAAAAAAGTCAGGAGGCCCGGGCCCCCTCTGGCCCCTCCCACGAGCCGCCACTGCTTTTTACTTTAATATATTTGTGTCATTCCATATCAAATCGATCAAAAAAATAAGATTTTCAAGCTGACACTTTCAGATTTTTCTAAAATTTTGTACAGAGATAGTGTTTGGTAATAAAAGTAAAAACCCAAATTTTTAGATTTTTATTGCAAATATTCTTTGATTGGGGGTCATTACAAAAAATCGAATTTTGGTAGACAGAGTAGCTTTTGAACAAACATAACTTTTGTTCTAATTGCACTATATGCAAAAACTTGATACCGGTTTAAAGCTCTTAAAACGTGCTTTAAGATGATATATTACATGATAGAAAAATGCAATCTGAAATTTTGAAAGTCATTCAAAACTACCTTTGACCTTGAATATTTTCGAGAGTTATTATTTAAAAAACCTGAAAAAATATGTTTTATACACACTATATTGTGTTTCTTATTTGTGCCAAATTTTATGTTGGGACAATTAGGGGATCGGCTATAATTTAATGTTTCATGCAAAGGATGTTTGGCGATAAATTGAAAAATAATGATATAGCAACTTTTGGCAGACGATAAATTAGAAATGTATAACAATTTTAAAATGGCATTTGCTCTTTTTTAAATATTGTCTGCAGATTGACTTACAGATGCTGTTTTCCCTGCCTGCGATGGGGTGGTCCCGGGTTTGTATCCCGGCTTGGGCATGGATGTACTTTCTCTCTCCTGTCCTTGTCCTTTCTTTGTGTGAATGTGTTGTGCTGTAAATGGTTGCCTACCCTATTAACAGGTTCCTTTATGGTCAACTATGTATTGTGGAAGTGGAACCTCGCACCAAATTACAATACAGTTCCAAATGTGAAGCAGCGCACCCCAAATTGCCAGCGTTGCTAGTACAAGACACAGACCCGGCATATGCACATGCAGGGCCCGATTGGAGAAATCTGGCGGGGCCCTTTACAGAATGGTTGTACAAATTCGAGAAGTGCCGACTGATTTCCCTGATTCGGGCAAGGATTCGAAACTGCTGCAATTATCTGTCTTTCTTCAATTTCTACTTCACGTTTTATTTTTACTTGTTGTTTTCATACCAAATGAATGATTGAATTGCCACAGAAATAAGTAAATTTTTAGAACATAAAAAAAGTAGTGCTGAGAATCTTTATGCCCAATCACATGTGGTTGGTGCACGAGAAAATTGGTGTGTCAAAAGAAGTGTAGAGGTTATGGAACAGCCCCCCGATGCTGATTTTTTCTCCCCCCCCCTTTTTTTTGTTTTTTAAAATTGTACGGTATTATGGGATTTTATTATGGATGATTTAATAACCTCCAAAAAATGTAGAATATGGCCTCCAAAACCGGGACGGATGGCCACCGTAGAATTCCCTCTTCCAATTCAAAGTTTGGTTATCATGAAATAACATGAGAAAAATCCGTTTAGTTAGAATTTTGTTTTCACTTTCATGAAATTACTCCCCTCCCCCCCCCAGTAAAAAATCCTTTTTCTATCGATCATTATTGTGCAACTTTGAGAAGTAAGGTGACAAACTCCTTCACCGTTGGAAGTGAGTGGCCGGTTGCCCCCCCCCCCCATTACGAGCCGCCTATGTGTGCACTTTATAGCTTAGATGTAAAAGAAAATGCACCAAAAATTTACCAGACGTCTTTAGGATGTCAGATCTAGAACAGAATTGCAAGGAACGGGGGAACTCTTCTTGGAAATTTTTTGAAATTAAAGTCTAAAAATGCAGTGTTGCTACGGAGATGAAGTTTGGTGGGGTTGGGGGGACGTAGAGGTCAGATAAATCACCTACGGTCCTGTGGAAGAGTCTTCAAAGCTGATGACCAAAATCGCAAATTTGGACAATTTTGTGTAAGAAAGGGAGAGACGGAGATTCTCTGCCTACCGAAAGGTGATGTTTGATAAAAATGAAGAACAAAGGAATTTGGTAATCTGCGGCTAACTTTCAAAATCGAGGACTTGAAGGCGCAATTTTAGACTATCATTGGTAACATTAGGGGATTCAGAGAGTCTTCGAAAATTTTTCGATATTGAAGTGTTAAAAACTCAATTTTACACCTTGTTTGATAACAATAGAGAAAAGGGAGGAGATCAATCCCGGAATTGTTTTCGAAACTGAAATCAATTTTATGGCTATCTATGGGGAAGGAATGGTACAAGGGTTTTCTCGTGGTAGTATTTTCTAAAAGGGAAATTTTTAGCTATTGTGCTGATGCTAAACAAAGGGGACATTAGTTAGGTAAAAGGTTTCAGAGACCTTCCCCATGAAATATTTCAAAATTTAAATCTTAAAAACACTGTTTTAGGCTACCTTTGGAGACATTAAAGGAGAAGAAGGGAAGAAATTTCGTGAAATTTCTGAATCTTCTTTCCTTGGAAATCCTTTAAAATTGAAAACTGAGTGATGAAATTTTAGTCATTTTTTTGTGATTAAGTTGGGAAAGGGTGAGAGTGTTTGAGTAACCTTCTCCTAAATTTTTTGAAATAGAAATCTTAAAAACGCATCTTCAGTCACGTTAGGAAAAATGTAAATGTTTGGTGGCTGCCTCAAGAAATTTTTTGGCCTTGAAGATTTAAAAACCAAATTTTATTCTATATATATAAACGTTAGAAGATGAATGGCAATTTGCGTTCTTGAGACTTGTCATGGAGATGTGTGACGCGTATTGAGCAAGCAGTATTTGAAGTTTATCATTTATTTGTTTATTTTTCAGAATTGCATCTACTAATTGTGTATTAAAGAAATTGTCATTGCTGCTGACTTTTAAGATGTTTTATCAACACAAATAAAGGAAGTAAAAAGAAAAAAGTAAATATATAAATGAAATAAATCAAAAAGATAGCTTTGGAAATTTGCGAATTTTCGGAGTCTCGGGTAAAGATCCGCATTGCACATGTGATAGTAAGATCCTGATATAGGGGCCCTTGACCCTTACATTATTGTAGACCGTATACTTTGCTGATAGTCATTAAAAATTTTGTACTTTTGTTCCCCACACCCTAGTTCCTTTCTCTTGACCGAAAGTTATAGGGTATAGCGGGTACGGCCTTAGATATGGATTTAAAAATGTTCATCTGGCTATATGTTTTTTTTCTGGAAATTTATTTAAGACTAGTAGTTTTGGACATATATTTGCTAACTTTAATAGGGATGCTGTCTCATGAAACTCCCCCTACTCCCTTAATCGCAATGAAAGTAGCTCCGTATCCAAAGATTAAATATCAGATAAGCATAGGGATGACTGGGGATACTTGATCTCTAGGGATACTTGATCCCATAGCCAAAAATGTACCAATATCATTAAATAGAGATTTGAAACCTTTCAATTATATTAAAGTTATACTTGTACATAAAAACTGGCAACATTTTTTTTTTTTTTCAGCCATTTTGTTTCAGTTCAAGAAAATATCATCTTAATGTATCAAGGGAAACTTTTTTTAGGAAAGCATTCCAAAGTTGACATTATCCGTAAAATAAAACTTGAAAAAAATTCCGAAGTGTAATGTTAAAGCATAGACTGTCTTTAAGGGGTCTAAGGACCTTTAATCTTCAGAATTTAACTTTCTGGAAAAGATACATGTTATGCAAAATTTAATTCTGAACAATTCAATACCTTATTTATTACCATACGCAAACAGTTTTTTCAAACTATCGTAAAATGCGTAAACTTTCCCCACAGAGATTTATGTTAAGAGTAGCTGTTTAGGCCTCTTTTTCTCAGGTGCCGGTTTCTTGTTTTGTGTGCTTGATATCTCAGAAAGTTTCTTATATTTTCGTAAAACTTTTCGTGCATGTTTGTCTGGTTTATTGTTATGATCTGAACCTAAATTTTAACTACAAATGAGAGTTAATATTTAAAAAAAAATTCTTTTTTGCCCAAAATTTTGGAAAATTTTGATAACTAATAGAATTTCAAAAAAATAAATAAATAAATAAATAAATAAAATAAAATAAAAAATAAATTAATAAATAAATAAAAAAATAATAAATTTAATTTCAAAAAAAATAAATAAAATAAAATAAAAAATAAATAAATAAAAAATTAATAAATTTAAGTTCAAATCATAAAAATAAACCAGACAAACATCCATTAAAAGTTTTACGAAAATATAAAAAAAAATTTCTGAAATATCATGCACACAAAACAAGAAACCGGCGAAATTGGCACCTGAGAAAAAGAGGCTTAAACAGCTGCTGTTAACATAAATCTCTATGGGGAAAGGTTGCGCATTTGCATGATAACTTGAAAAGTTTTTTGCGTATGGTAATAAATAAGTATCAAATTGTTCACAATTAAATCTTGCATAGCATATATTTTTTCCAGAAAGTCGAAAATTCTGAAGATTAAAGGTCCTTAGACCCCTTAATAATTAAGACATATTTTTAGTAAATTGCCACTGATTGTTAATAATAGAACAGGTATGTTTGTAAAAATCACATATTAGGGATACTTGATCCCTCTGTTTAGAGGGATACATGATCCCAGGGATCAAGTAGCTATATAACAATACAGACACAATGAAAACAATATAAACGTTAAGCAATAAATAAATACCTTTGTACCGAGAAATAACAGGAAATATCCAACATTGTTTAGCACGTTGTTTACTTAGTTGACATTAATTTTAAACATTCAAAACCATGTCAACATGACAAAATTTATCATAGTTTGAGTGATAGATTTAAACAATTACTACAGTAAATATGCTAGATAATTAAAGTATCAGTTTGCACTTTGTAACCCACATAACACCTCAAACATCTAAATATAAACTAACTCTACTGATAAATTATGTTCTGATCAGCCAAATGAGCTTGAACAAGTTGAAATAGATGTCAAATCTTTGTTTGAAAGAAAAAAAAAATATTTTGCTATAGTTAGATTTACAACAGAAAAGTGAGTTGCCCATTATGAAGACCCATTAGCGGATAGAATGCAAAGTTGGATTTCTAGAGTTTGAAATAAGTTTTCTGAAGCGAAAAGGTAACATGCTTAATCAATCTTTTTTTCCTGAAAAACTGACAAAATGGGTTATGCTGCACACATCCAGTTGGGTTGAGCAGAACTTTAAGAACTAGAACAAATGAATTGTTTTCATTTGACCTTTCAGATTTTGAAAACATATAAGCTAGACTTTCTTTTTTATAAGTACACTGATACTTACATTTTTCTTCCCTCTTTTTAAAAATTAATTTAGTTGGTGAAACTCTTAATTTTATTATTGCAAGACAAGAAGCAAATAAGATGATTTTTAGGCTTATCATCCTTTTTTCTTAAATTTGTTGTAATTTTAGCTTCATTACGCTACTTTTAAAAAATTGTTAGTTTTATTTATAAAATATAGTAATTTTTTTTGTTCACAACTGCATTGGATAATAAGTAACTGATCAAAAGCATTATAAGTTCATGAAAGTTGTGTACATTTTTTTTACCAATGTCTAGTGAACTTCGAAACTATGTTATTTTTTGTTCACTTTATTATAATGTAATAAAGAAAATTAGAAATTAGTGTTATTTTTTAGAAACATTACATAGAAAACTAAAATCCATCAATAAATTGCCGATCTAATGAAATGTCTATGTATTTTCTCAGTGGGATCAAGTATCCCCCATGAAGGGGTCATGTATCCCTTGATGTGGGGATACATGATCCCTTTATGAAATTTTTGAAAAAAAATATTTTACCAAAACTTTTTGTTTAATTTCAACTAAAAAAAATAGTGTCAAAGAGAAGAAAAAATTACCTTTGTTCACGTATTAAAAAAAAAAAAAAAAAACTGATAATTTGCAGCAGAGAAAAAAAATTTAAAACTGAATTGGGGGGTTTTAAGTATCCCCAGCCACCCCGATTTTCATTAATGTCAGCTAAGTTCATTTGAACTTTTTATTTCCTTTAGTTTCTTATTTATTTTTGTGAGGAAAGCACATATTTTTTTAGAGCAGTGCCCCTGCTGGCGCACAGCCCCATTGGGCTCTTTTGCTCTAATCGGCTTAAGGCTGGCTCTGACAAGACAAAAACAACAAGGTTCTCATCCCGATAAGTTGAATCAACTTTTTAGTTGATTCAACTTTTCGGCACATTGCCAAGCATGCACTCTACGCACGAGTAAATTTGTTGAGGCAACTTGGTTCAGTTTTAACAATGTTGTGGGGTATTTTTAGAAGAAAAATTGAATCTACAAAGTTGTCTCGTGAAAGCACAATGGAATACTCTAGCCAATGAGTTAACAAGCAACTGTTTTGAAAAGTTGATTCAACCAACCGCCTCATGTTTATAAAGTCCTAATAGAATGCTACAAGCAATAAGGTGCTTTTCGAACTTTCTTTACCTAAACATGTTATTGCATTGCAGGTTTAGTCTGTTGTAAGCAAAGTCGATCCAAACTTTTAATTTTTAGGATGTCAGAAATTCTTAATTTGCTGAATGGAACTTTAAATTTTGCCGAATGATCATAATTTTGCCAAAAAGAACCCCAAATTTTGCTGAATGATGATAATTTTGCTGAATCATCAGGCAAAATTTGTTGAATAAGGACATTTTTGGAAGCTCATATTGGCCTCCCTTGACCTTCCATCGGGCACACCTGGTTGTACTTCTTTTCATCTGCCATAACATTGTGTGCGTGAAGACTTGAGACCAGTTTTTACTCGTGCAGAAACTGGAAGGAGACATAAAATTGCAGAAGCAGAAAGCAACCTAGCAAAGCATTGTCAAGAAGAAATATATTCAAGTCAAGTTTGACTGCATGGAAACCTTGTATAGCTTTTTTATGTAATCTACTCGTTGTACATCACATTGAATGAATTTTTCATTTTTCTAATGTTGTATTATCAGCATGATTATGATACATTTGGGCACACATATTTGACTATCAATTGATGGCAATTGATTTTTGGCCACTCGGAGTAACATTTAAGTTTAAAATTATGCATGATCCCAGTGTTGTCCCAACATGAAATTTGCCACAAATAAAGAAAAATTCTATTTTTGTATCATGTAATATATTATTTTAAAGCTCTTAATGTAAACTTTCAAAATATATAAAGTTCAAGTTTCTCAGGTAGGTCCATCAGGTAGGTAGCAAAACCAGAAAGCTTTCGAATCGTTAAAAATTTCTATATTTGAAAAAATCAAAAAGTTTAAAAAATCTTTATGAGAATGCAATGTTTGAGAATAGAATTTTCAAAGAAACATTTGAATTGCAGTTATTGGAGATGTGTTTTGTGGGTATAAATTGAGCTTGAAGCAGTTGATTCTCTATTTAAGGATTTTCAAGGGACCACAAAAAATCTTCCTTAAATAGAATGCTTCTAAAACAACAGTGGAGTATCCGGGACTGTGAAAAGTTATCTTTGAAGAGACAGTTTTTAAGAGGGTCGTCAAACAGAAAACAAAGTGTAATGAAAGAAAGAAAGAAAAATCAGGCTATTGTGAAAAATAAATAAATAAAATAATATGATAAATAAACTTGGATGGCTAACTTAAGCACTGTAATATGCAGTCCTTTGTTGCAACAAACTGATTTTAATAGTGTAGTTAATCCTTAAGTTGCTTTTTTATGCACACTTAAAGGGAAAGTGCGGCAGCAAAACGTTTTTAAAATATTTTCTTTAGTGTTCACCTTTACATATTGATATTTTTACTTTAAATCAATTAATGTTGCTAATATTGTCATCTCAGACGAACCGTAAGACATCTAATCCCAGAAACAACAGTAAGATATCCTACTATTGCTCTGAGGCAGCGATAATTACTAAGAAACTAATGTGTGGGGTTAAAAGTTAGAATGAATTGCCTTTGCTTTGTAGACACCCACCTGAAATAGATATTATGTTTATTGATATTATTGTCTTGGAAAAAAATGTCTGTTTGAAATTTTCAGTGGTCTCTTAAGCTTGTTTTAATGAATAATTTTTGTCCTTTTTTAGCCTCAAAAACAACAAACATCTGATTTTTCTGAGGCTATAGTTGAAACTCCCAAATTCCAGAAACCAGATAATTCAAATAGATTTTGGTCATATTTAGAGGAATATTGGGCCGAAATTTCTCAAGATGACATTACAGTATGTTTGTTTCTGTGTATTATTTTGTTGCACTTTTCAGATATTCGATATTTTTGAGAGCTAAAGTATTGAACAGCTGTTTAACCATCCTATTTTCTTTATACTATTTTATATCTGTAATATGTACCATACTATTGAATGGGTTAACTTTGCCAGCATAGGTTGAGATTGTGTCACATTATATGTACCAAAACCAATATAGTGAGGCTAAGTTAAGTGACACGAAAGATGAAGCTATGTATAGGACATTAATTTGTAAAGTTTACTTGTTCATTGCATTTTTTTATAACAAATTATTGTGGGGGAGCAAGGACGCCCATATGGGGGGGGGGGAGGGCAAGTGGGGGCTCAAGCCTCCATTTTTGAAATTAGAACTTCCTTGCTTTTAGTACTTTTTTCTTTGCAAAAATGTAAAAACATTTCTTCTCCAGCAATCAATGAATAAATTATTAAAAATGTCAAATTTTAATAACTCTAATCTGTGCTGAAATCGGTTTCTATGGGGAAAATATCCTGCTAAACCATAGGGAACATATCTGAGCCCCCCCCCCTTAAAATTTGCGTATGGGCGCCCTTGTGGGGGAGTAGAAAAAAGTGAAGGTAGACTCAATCTCTTTAAAAGACGATCCCCTGGGGTTCATCAACAGAAGTCCTGACCACTATAAAGTTATACACTGGTGTAAGAATTTAAGGTAAGAGAATTTTTAGATTCGGTCTATTATCTCCAGAACTACTGGACCGATTTTCATGAAATTTGGTATGTACATACATTAAAACCATACAAAACAAATAACCACCAAAAATTTAAAATACACACACATAATCATAAAAAACACTCGTTAAAGTCGAATGGTAGGAAATAGCTGTTGCAAAATTGAACAAAAAAATGGTTTAGTAGGTGGTATAGTCCCCTCTAACAGACATATAGGCCTCACAGTGTGACTTCATACTTGAAATGAAGCAGTTTATGGGATCCTAGAGCAATTTTTTCCACTACTTCATTAACGCTATTCTCAGGCTATGGAGGGTCCTCAGAGGGGTGTTGCGAGTTGCGATGGCCCTACCGAAAGAGTCCCAGACATGCTCTATAGGGTTGGAGTCTAGGGTCATTCCATGTCAAGTGATCCAAAGTTTTTTCCCTCACCTTTTTGTATTTATTTGAAATTTGGCTCATCAATTGTACCCTTTGAGGTAATCAAAAGTCCAAATTTTTAGATTTTTATCTCTATTATTTTTTTATTTATGACTCTTTGATTTTTCGAAAAACCCTCTTTTTTTCATGGATGCTTGAACATAAAATGGACGATAATTCAGCACCAAATATAGATAGAAAGATTTTCTGAAAAGCATTTTAAGGTATATTAGTTGCTGTTTAATGGGATATGCAACATGACTGATTTCAAAAAGTTTTTAATTTTTAAAAAATGAAAATTAAATTTTAAATTTAAATTTCTCAGAAAAGGTATAATGAATTTTGTTTTAAAAATTCTCAAAAATTTGTGTGCATTTTAACTTTATTTGTGCAAAGTTTCAAGTTGGGATCTCAATGGGATCATATTTTTATGATTTTTTGAATTAAATTTGACTTATGAAATGATGACATTTTTCAGATTTTAACTAGTTAAATATGGGGTTATCTTACTGGGAATGGTCTAGTAAGCAGTAATTGATCATGACTATGCTTGAAATGAGCTGACATGAATTTGTAGATTGGTCCCCCCCCCCCTCCTCCACCACACAACCACTTTTTATCTTTTTTTTATTTTTTGAAAACTGTATTAAAAAAAAAGGCACGTAAGATTTATAATCATAATAAACTGGGACGCACGCTGCTAAACAACAGTCGTGACTAAGGCTTATAAATGGGGGGGGGGATAAAGACTAAAAGTCAGAAAAACTTTAATAGACAAATAGAACCACTCATTTGAAGCTTTTTTTTTCTTTCGGAAAGTGGGACGGTAGGGGGAAAGAAGAGGGAGAGGGTAGCAATCTGAAATGAAGCTTAACAACATGAAAGGTTATACTCAAACTAGGAATATTTGTTTGATCTATAACTGCTTTTAATATATGTATAAATAGATCTCGCTGCACTGCTCTCCTTTACAACTGAAATTAAAAAGAAAACTAGCATTAAAGAAAAGAAAAAAAAAACAGTTGCAGCCCTAATGTTGTAGAAAGACAGTTTTATGCGGACAGACATATGATCTGATACTTAAATTTATTTTTAGTTTAGTGTGAAAAGAATGGAACAATGAAACAACACGGGGAGAAACATTCCTATTTTGCTATGATCTTGGGGCAAACTATTTCTTTCCTCCCTCCAAAATTGAAAGTTGGTGCTGGGGTAGGGGATGGAATGAATCAAAACTTTCCTTATCAGATAGTGAATTAATCAATTACACTTTGTGAAGTTCGCATTTAAAAAGAAACACTTGTTCTGAAAAAAAAAGCATCAACTGAGGCATGTGATATAGCGTTAATCGTATGTGTGGGTGGGCGGGGGGGGGGGGGGGGGTAATGTACTTCGTTGCTTTAAAGAAGAACATTTACCAGCTTTTAATGTTTTCTATTCATTTTGTTTTATTTTATTCATATATTTATATTTTACATTTTGAAAATAGCTTTGAAAAAATAATAATAAAAGTAATGGTGCGGGGGGGGGGGGGGGGCTTTTCTTGCTTTAAAGAAAAACATTTACCAACTTTTAATAAGTTTACTATTTTTTTTGGTTATTTATTTATTTATTTATTTTTTACATTTTGAAAAGTTTCGAAAAAAAAATTAAAAGTTGTGGTGGTGGTGGTGGGGGGGGGGGAGGGGTTACCAATCTACAAATTCATGTCAGCTCATTTCAAGCATAGTCATGATCAATTACTGCTTACTAGACCATTCCCAGTAAGAGAACCCCATATTTAACTGTTTAAAATCTGAAAAATGTCATTATTTTGTAAGTCAAATTAATTCAAAAAATCATAAAAATATGATCCCATTGAGATCCCAACTTGAAACTTTGCACAAATGAAGTTAAAATGCACACAAATTTTTAAAAATTTTTAAAACAAAATTCATTATACCTTTTCTGAGAAATTTAAATTTCATTTTTTAAAAATTAAAAATTTTTTCAAATCAGTCATGTTGCATATCCCATTAAACAGCAATATACTTTAAAATGCTTTTTAGAAAATCTTTCTATCTATATTAGGTGCTGAATTATCGTCCATTTTATGTTCAAGCATCCATGAAAAAAGAGGGTTTTTCTAAAAATCAAAGTGGCATAAATAAAAAAATAATAGAGATAAAAATCTAAAAATTTGGAATTTTGATTACCTCAAAGGGTACAACCAATGAGCCAAATTTCAAATAAATACAAAAAGGTGAGGGAAAAAATTTCCCAAATTTTGGATCACTTGACATGGAATGACCCTCTAGAGATTGCCTTGACCAATCCATCCAGGGAATATCCTCCCGTCCAGAAATTCGTAGACCAGAAGAGCTCTATATGGATTTGCGTTAACATCCATTAAAATTAGCTCAGGGCTAGCATTGCCCCACAAGAGGTGAGCAGAGAGTTCCAAGATCACATCCCTATGCCTCGCAACTGTCACAGAGCCTCTCTCAAAAACATGGAGGGGTGTGCGGCCATCCAACATGATGTCTGCCCAGACCGCCAAACCACCGCCTCCATAATGGTCGATTTTGCGGATATTGGAGGGTAGGTAGCGGGTTCCTATTTCTATCCAAATGAACATAGGACAATAATAGTCAGTTAAGATGAACGGGGACCCGCTATCAACCTCCAATATCTGCAAAATCGACCATTATGGCGGTGGTGGTTGGCGGTTTGGGCAGACATCATATTGGATTGCCGCGCACCCCTCCATGTCTTTGAGAGAGGCTCTGTGACAGTTGCAAGGTATAGGGATGTGGTCTTGGAACCCTCTGCTCACCTCTTGAGGCGCACTGCTAGCCCTGAGCTGATTTTAATTTATGTTAACGCAAGTCCATATAGAGCTCTTCTTGTCGACGAATTTCTGGAAGGGAGGACAATCACTGGATGGATTGGCCAAGCAGATCTCCAGGCTCTAATCCAATAGAGCATGTCTCGGACGATCTAGGGAGAGCAATTGCAACTCGCAACGCCCCTCCGGGGATCCTACATAGCCTGAGAACAGTGTTGTTGAACGAAATGAAACAATTGTCCCAGGATCCCATAAACGACTTCATTTCAGATATAGAGTCACACTGCAAGGCCTATGTGTCTGTTAGAGGGACCATACCCCCTACTAACCCATTTGTTTTGTTCAATTTTGCAACCGCTGTTTCATACCATTCTACTCTAACGAGTGTTATCTATGATCATGCTTGTGTGTATTTTAAATTTTGGGTGGCTATTTGTTTTGTATTGTTTCACAGTATGTACATACGAAATTTCATTAAAATTGGTCCAGTAGTTCTGGAGATAATAAACGAAATCTAAAAATTCTCTTAATTTCTTACACCAGTGTATATAAGACCTCTTTTGGAATCTGGCCGAAAACTACTGGTCACTGCATCTACAAGCTGAAGGGAAAAGGCACACCAAAGTCAAAACAAAAGCCCTAAGACTCATTACCTCAGCAATCAACACCTTGTACTGCCTTGAAAATTCAGTCAAGACTTGAGCCTTTGCGCTTTCGTAGGGTAAAACAGCTACTTAAACATTTTGGAAAGTGCAAAAGACTCCCTTTGAGCATTGGCAGCAGCTTGTGTCTGCTAAAAAACGACTGAAAAGAACTCTCACCAATCATTCTTTATTATGCTGATGACGTCATGACTAAATAAAAAAGATAAAAACTCTGTGCCAGCTTTTTTGTCTTAATAAAAGATTACCTCCTGCTATTAGAATTCTGCTTTCAAATGTCTATTAACACATTGACTGCCACAGCAATTTTCAGAAATCTGGCACAAAATGACAATTTGATTTCATCACATGTCATAAAAAACTCTAATTCTAGTGCATAGTTGTCATCAAAAAGCATAAGATATGAAAACTACTTACTGAAATAAGAAACAGCTTCCGACAAAGCCATGTTGTATACGTACCCAAGCAAAAAAAACATTGAAAAAAGCGTTATTTCTGTCCAGCCTGTAAAGACAAGCCAGCCCTTTGTGTGGAAGATTGTTTTCAGAAGTTCAACAAACAATAAAAGAGCATTTGAATTAATTATTATAATTACATTTCTTGTTCAATTTTTAATAAATTTTCTGTCAGTGCAAGCCAGCATTGATTTTTGTTCTTTTCCCAGAAGCCATCTACCAATATCAGCTCTAATATATTCTGAGTGTAATTGTAGCTGCACAAAAATGGCAAATAAGCAAGTAGGAGATTACTCATAGTTGTCTTCTTAGAAAAGAATGCAATCTAGGAGTTATCTCATAGTTGGTAGCCAAAGTGTTAATGTCCAAGAAAAGAAAAGAAGAAATTACATCTTTTCTTCTTGTTCATACACTTGAAACTATTGCGAATGATTACCAAAATAAACCTTTCTTTCATATCCCTATACTCATGGTTCGTCCATGGGGGGAATCCTGGTTGATTCTTCAGCTGGAGCTAATTTTTATTGCAAACGCTTATTTGAGGGCTGATGTCCAGTTGAATTTAGTGCCCCAAATTTTGGAACTGAATGTGGTTGATTGAACAGGCTGCTCGCCATCTATACAGCTGTACTTCTCCTCTCAAAAAGGTAGTCTTCCTTGTTTGACTCTCAGTCCGCCATTCTTTCCCTTTGCTCTTTTCAAGAAGAGGAGTCAGAGCGCGTTAATGATATGAGATCAATAGTTGAGGAACTCATCAGGGATGGCTAGGAGAAGATCTATGAAATTAACAAGAAAGTTAACTGGCCTTTGCAACCCCCCCCCCCCAAAAAAAAAACTGATTAGAATTTTAACAACTTTTTAAAAATTTGTCAGATAAACTTCAAACCGCTTTTGTGTATATGTATATGAATGTTTTCAATAACTATAGTTAATGTCCCTATGTTTCTAGACCTTGGAAGATTGGCTTAAAGTACATGACCATGACTCTGAGTACCAAACTATTCCCCCTCTGGGTGAGCATTATACAAGCAAATGGATTGATGAGGACCTCTTTGAAGAAATGAAAGAAGGTTAAGTATTTTGTGTCTTTCCAATGCAAAGTCTTATTTATTAGGGAATGTAATCACTAAAATGTTTTTGATATCAAAGTAAAGTTTCTGAATCATAATACTAAATTTTCTTTTTCTCTTACCAAATATGTGTAGTATGTTCTTTGCAGGTTTTAACAAAAAATACAATTTTATAAAAAGCTCTTAATTTTACTGTGTAATATATTGGTCGTCTTTTGCTTTTCAACCATTTTGTGTAACCTTTTTCTTTTTTCTTGATTCATAATCCATTCCAGTGAAACCGCTTAAAAGAAGTTCTTGTAAAATAAACTTATTTTGAAAGTTTTTCTTTTTCCAAATGTATGTTTCATTTCATGTCAACTTTTAAATTTCTCAGTATTTTCTTTATAATCATTATGATGTTGTTTCTTTATTCCATTTTATCTTGTATTAGATTAAAGTAATGTTTGTGCAGAAGAAAAATCAACTGATTTGCTTTTTATATGAAAATAGAAAATTTTTGGTTGCACTCTTTATAGCGTTTATCTTTTTGTCTTTTACCTTATATTTCAACTAGAATATTTCTGAAATTCATTGGCGCATTAATGTTGTCTCAAAATTGTGACTTAGTAATCTCAGCTTCAATCAGAAGCTGAGATTTTAACCAGAAGACATTTGCATCCAGCTCTGTTAGTGTGGGTTTTCAGACTGAGAAACCCATTACAAGGATGAAACTGCAGTCTCTGGACGCCATAACTGGTCTGTTGGTATATTGCATGTGGTAACAAATTGTTTGCACTGAAACAATAGCCTGATTCATATAAAATTTTCACATTTCAGATTCATTTGTGAATTGCAATTCAAGTGTCAAAAATTAGCTTTTTTTCCTCCTTAGGTTCTAAATCTGCAGAATGTCCCAAAGGTTTTGTTGATGAAAACTATTCAAACTGTGCAGAAAAAGCTGAATTGCTTGCAAAAGCAAAAGAAGAATGGTAATTACAGGGTCAAAATATAATTATGTTTATCTATTCTTAGATTTATTTTCTGAAGTTCAAACTTTTAAATACAGTTAACTCCCGATTGATTATCAGTGGGAAAGGGTGACACAATAACCGCGGATAAATGAATTTTGCAATAACCTGCGAAATTGGGAAACTGCGATCTAGTGTATGAAATGGCTTTAAAAAAAGCAACAACAATCACATGAATAACTACAGCTAAAAACAATAACCCAACATATGTAAAAAATATGTGAAAGCTGAAAAAATATTGCTCATTATTGCGAACAGATTAACTAAAACAGATAAAACTAGGGAACACCAAAAATGTATAGGGGAGGGGAATTTTTTGAACAAAACTGGTCTGATCACACATAAGTTACATACATAAGTAGTTTGGATTCAAAAATCATTGAGCAGTGTATATCTAAAAAAATCCGGTTTCAACTAGTCTAGTAGACTACTAGTCTAGTAGTTACTAGTGACCTTGTAAGGTCTGATATCAGTGGAAGAGAGGGGGAAAACAAAACTAGGAATCCTTAGAAAATGTGTGTATTTATCTGCATTCAATTAATCACTGGAACATTTTTTTTTTTTTTTCTGAAAGTATGAAGACGCCACAGCTAAACCATCTGCAGATAAAAGGGAATTTGCAATATAATTAACTATTAAGTCACATCAGACTAGTGGGGTGCACAGGGTAGGGGGTGAGAAGGGGCACCTATTTGCCTGAACCTGAAGAGGGCCCAAGATTTTTAAATTGAGGGGTAAAATGTATTTAGGGTAAACAACTTGTGGGAGTGCCCATAAAAGTCATTTGTGACTGGCCCCAAAATTTCTGTGCAAATCCCTATGTTAGACATAGTATTTATTCTTTCAACATATTTCATGATTATACAAATATGGATTCAATGTTAATACTGAACAAAAGTAAATAAAGGATACTGAGCAGGTTTTAAAATGTAACAAAAAAAGAAAAAAAAATTGTTTAAAAAAATTGTATGCATAAAATGAGTTAGAGTTTTCATCACATTTCTTTATTTGATATCAAATTTTTTGTCTTGTTTCCACCTTCCAGTATAACTTAAGGCCATTAATCAACCAATCAAAAAAGAAATGTGATGCAATTTTCACTGTTTATTGTGAAGGATGTTTCAAAAATCTTGTAACATACTTCAGTGGCATACCTAGCAAAGGTGACACCTGGGGCGGTAATTTTTGGTGTCACCCCCCCCCCCCCCCTCCTACAAAAGCAAAAGAAAAAAAAACTAAATTTTTATTTGAGAACATGAAACTTGTGCAATTTTCAGGAAACAACTGCATTTGTATTGGAATGAAACTTTAAGTAGGGTAATGTACAAAAAACAAATAAAAATAGGGATTCCAGGGGGTTGGCCCCATAATTTTTTTTAATTTGTAGTCTTAAAAATTTATTTTAGCTTCATATTTTTCAAAAATTTGCAATTCCATAATTGGTGTAAACCACCAGACGGGTGAGACCCGGGGCGGACCGCCCCCTACACCCCCAGTGATGCAACTGCATCTTTTAAAAAAGGTAAATAATATCTAAAGGAATGATGTAGTATCCCAATGTCAAGGAAATGTGGTAGCAGAGGAAGAAGATCTGAACTACAGTGGCTCCCAAAAGTGTTCGTACACTTTGAAATTTTTTAGTAAAACCAAAATAACGCAAAACTGAATTCTAATAAGAAGTCCAATATTTTTTCACATCATTACTATGTCATTCTAAATAACACCCTGTAGTTTTTTTCAAAATATTGGCAAATCTTCTTTTTGAAATGGGTTAAAAAACGAAGAGACAGAGAAATAACACGCCACAAAAGTCATCGTACACTCAAATATTTTCGAAAAAATTCATGATTAAAATTATCATATACCGTTTACTTGATATTTTTGCATTGTGTTGACCCTTGAAAGTCATTTTGCTTTAATTTTTTGTTTATTCATTCCTTAATATTCTGCCTATTACTTTAAAATGGCTGGTATTCGTAAAAAACAACAAACACCATTCGAAATTTGATTTTTTTTCCTCATGGTAGCGGTAAATTGGTTTAAAATGTCTCAAAATTAGATAATTTATACCATTCCATAGTAAAGTGCTAGATAAAATGCTTGAAAGAAAAGAATCTGACCGAAGACAAGGTAAGAAAAGGTCAATTGGCAAAGTTAACAAAGCGCGTTTGAAGATTTAAAGTTTAAAAAAATTTTGAAAAATGCATATTTGAGTGCTGTAAATGTTTCTGCAGAGTTAAATGAAAAATTTTACATTTAATTTTCACCTAAAATTGTTCACCAAGTTCTCTGATTAGCACGATTAAATGGGACCTCTTCCTGCAGAAATTTTGTTGGTCGTGCGAAAAACAGAATGCTTACGCTTTTCGTCGCAAAATCAATGATAAATAAGCTCAAAACGTTTTACAATTACTCTTACTTACAGATAAAAATGAATTCAACATTTTTGGTTAAATTGTATAATTGTAAGTAGAAGAAAAAATTTGGAACTTAATCTTAAGAACTTAGTTGGATCAGTTAATCAGGACGGTGGAGGTGTTATAGTGTGAGGGTGCATATCAGCATCAGGACTTGGTAGTTTGGAATTTTTTGATGAAATAATAAACTATGCCATTCCTTTAAATATTTTAAAACCAAATTTTGAACTCTTAGTCAAAAATTTGTTTATTGGAAACAACTTTGTTTTTTATCAAGATAACAATAAGAAGCAAACGGTTTTCAACATTTGCGTCTAGTGCCTCGAAAATTGATCTAAAGTTTAGAAAATACCCCTCAATCTCCAGATTTGAACTTAATGCAACGTATTTAGAGATATCTGGTGGCTAGATTACGAAAATATGGCTTTGAAACGAGAATAGAGCTCGAAACTGTAAGACTCAAAGTGTGGTTGAACACTTACTCAGAAATTACGCAAAAAAAGAAAGAAAAAAGAATGAAATCTATTCCCAGGCGTTTAAAAGGTGTTGTTGATTTGCATGATATTCTACTAAATAATAACTTAATAAAAAGTTAGATTATTCAATAATATATAGACATTTTTTAAAGTGTACGAAGACTTTTGTGAGATAAAATTTCCGGCACTTTTTGGATTTTTATTTTTAAAAAATTAAGTTTTAATATTTTTTAAAAACTTTTCATATAGTTTTGTTAAAAATTGTTGATAGATCTTATAATTAAATACCTATTACGAAATATTAATTCTAACCAATGGATAGGGGCCAATTTCGCTGAAAGTCGTAGGTGTACGAACACTTTTTGGAGCCACTGTATGTAGGAGAGTGACTAATGAAATACATTTATTGAACATAATTAGTACGAATGGTGTATAGGGTGAATACAGTTCTTAATGCTACAACAGATGCTTTAAACTGTTGTCATTAGACTTCTACAATCATAAAAACTCCATTTGTTTAATCATGTCAGGCAACTAGTGGTACTACATCGGTGTCACGTTTAGTGGCGGAGCCACAGGGGGGCGATCGCCCCCCCCCCAAAAAAAGGTTCGTAAATTCGAAAAATTTCCGGGAAAAGGTCACCAAACTCTCCTCCCCCCCTTCCCATCCTAACACATCACAAAATACAACTGTATTTTTATGACTTTAATTCCCAAACTTTTCCAGGGGAGATTACCTTAACCCCCTCTCTCTAATGTCATCGAAGATTGCCAAAATTTTTAATTTTTAGAGCTTTAATTTCGAAAATATCGGCGGAATCACAAACGTTTTCAAAAATGTCATTGATAATGGCCTTCAATTATGTTTTTAGAACTTCAATTCTGAAAAATTCCGGGGATGGGCCCCCAATCGCAAGCTCTTTCCCTAACATCAATGAAGATCCACTGGCATTACGTTTATGAAGCTTCAATATCAAAAAGTTGAGGGATAGCTTCTGACCCCATCCTTTCCCTTAAGGCTACCAAAGAAAGCAAACCATCGCATTTCAAGACTCCAATTTTGAACAATTTTCGATGGAAAGTCCCAAACTCCTTTCCTTCCCACTACGTCATAAAAGATGGCTTACAATTGCGTTTTCAGGACTTCAAATTCAAAAAATTTCTGGAGAGGAGTCCCCATGTCCTTTCCTGATCATTCAACATCATTCAAAGATCACCTAAAATAGCGTTTTTGGACCTCATGCATCGAAAAGTTTCTGTGGAAAAGTTCTGACCCCCAAACCTCCTGGTTTTTTGCATCACTAAAGATAGCTAAAATTGCGTTTTTGAAGCTGTGCAGTGAAACTTCTCTAGAGCGACCACTCTCGGTTCCTAAAATGATAAAAACTCCTTCCTAAAACTCCTCCGTTAATGGAGGTTGGTTGGTCGCTCTGAGAGATCATTTTCGAACATGCAAATACAGCACCAACAGCTGTTTTTTCTCCTTCCTGCGGTGTATTAATCAAGAACATTATGATAAGAATGTATTTAAATTAAAAAAAAAACTTTTTTTAAATTTTGTTTCAGAATTTTGACTGGGATGTATGGTGATGAAATGCAGAATGCTATTTCACTGAAACCAATTCTTGAACTATTCAAATGTGCTAAAAATAAATTTTGTCCACTGTAATGATCTAGAAATGTTGTTGTTGTTGCTTGTCCCACTTGGCAGACAGAAACATCATACCAAGTCCATGAAGCTGTGCGAACAAAGTCCCTCCAAAACAGCAGAAGGGTCGGAATACAGCTGATTCAGGTCACAGCCGATGCAAAAGAAAATATGGGCGAGAGCAGCCTGAGTCAAATTGCATTTTGGACACAAGCGGAAAACCTCAATACCAGCCACATGTCGCTGTGCTCGAGTGTGTCCACTTCTCAGTTGGGCTAGGACGGTTTGATGTTCTCTACTACTTGCCCGAAATAAAGCAGCACCAGGGCAGGATGCATGAACTAGGAATGCTCCATTCTACCTCCCCTCCTCTCCTGTAAGCAATCAAGAAATTCCAAGAAACAACCTTTTAAAGATTTTCTGTTCTTATCAACTGCCCTTAATGACTGGCGCCCGCTTGACTTTTAATCAAGATGTGCATGTGCCACCTTAGCTTCACAAGGGTCCGAAAAACAACGCCAACCTTTTGTGAAATTTTGGAAGTTCCAAACAGAGAGGGCAAGAAAGGAACATGTTTGGATCCACAGAAGAATAGGTTTTAATCCCTTATTCTGGTTTTCTTCCACCTTCGTTAACATGAGAAAACCAGAAAACTGATCTGTGTACAAATTAAATGTTCTATTGCTTTTCTTTGGTTGCCACTCTCTTTTTGAGTTTTCTCTGACAAAAATTTCTATATTTGTTAATGCTGAGGTTCACAATTTTCCAGTCGTTGTGAGAGGTTTCAATGGTCTTTCCCAGAGGTATTTTAACATTAGTCATATACGGGGAAAAATCAATGCCTCAGAAAAGTGGTCAATAGAGGTGGTCGCTCATAGAAGTTTCTCTGTAATATCAAAAAACGACAGTGGCAGAATTCCTGAATCTCATCCTTTTCCTTCATGAAACCAAAGATAGCAAACAATTGTTTTTTCGAGAATATACCCTTAAATTTCAAAAATTTTCCGGAGGGCCACTTCCAAGCCTTCCTTTTTCTTATTAACCACCAAATAGACTAGATCTTCTTCGGATGGGGAATCAGATCTGGGATTTTGGGCGGTCCCTTTATCTTGTTTTCCTATAGTGAGAGAAAGATTATTAAATTAATATCTTGATACTGCAACATTTCTTTTATAAGGAAGAAAGTACAATTGAGGCTGTGAGAAGCAAAGGGATGTTAGTGGACATTTTCAAGTTTTGAGTAAAACACGTTTGAAGAAAACGTCCTAGGTAAGCTTTTATTGAATTTTTTTCTAAATCAAACTGTACAGCAGTACCTACCAGAACTACTAGTACTATCTCTTACCCCAAAGCAGAGGAAAAGTTCCCCTACTATTTGTACTGGTTATTCCCAAATTTTTAATTTTGCCACTTACATTTCTTTGCTTTTCACTGCCTCAATTGAGGACCTAAATGGCTACTGGAAAGAGTTCACGAGCCCTGAAATGAATCAAGAGTTGAAGGGTTTAATTTGGATAATGAATGCAGAACATTAGTAGAATTTTTTTTTTTTCAATTTTTTAGTCTTATATATAGTACTTGAAGAATTTAACTTTAATTCAAACTCTTGGAACAATTTTCAATATTTGAAAAAAAAAAAAAAAAAAACCATCATGCTTCATTTCTAATCCTTTTTCAAAATTTTACTTTTATTAGTCACCCCCCCCCCCCCAGAATAATTCAAAATGCATTACTCAATCATCCCTCCCAACAGGAGCGTCTGGATCCGCCTCTGGTCATGCTCCCATTAGTGGAAATTTTGAGCATCTGTTGCAACGTCTAGGACTATTCATCTGGTAATTTGTACTGTAGTTGGGTAAACCTTAAAGGTCAAGATTCTCGGTTGCTACTCGCCAAGTGGCGACCTAGTTTGAAAAAGTGGCGACCTAAAAAAACGTCCTCAGTCACCATTCCCCCCCCCCCTGTTGTTTCTAAGAAAAAAAATCTTGGGATGAACACTAATCATGCACTAACTCAAGAGGATGGAAGAAAATAAATCGGTTTGGAAGTATACGCCTGAGGATAAACATATCAAGGAAGATCTTTTTTTGACCAAAACGGCAATACTTTTCAGTTATGTGTGAAACACATGGATGTAGGAATATCAGGATGGAGAACAGGGGGATTTTCTAGAAGTGATAACCGTAACCGGCCGCAATCTTGTGTGTATCGGGAAATTATGTCTGCAATGTTTAAGATATGAAAATTGTCGAACTTTTTTTATGGAATTTCAAATGGATTTCGACTTTATGGCATCTTGTGTAGCCTTCAACTGCACTAATGATGCAAGTAGGAAGGAGATTCCTAGCTAATTCTGCATAAATGGATAATTAATTTTTTCCATAATATATGATTCAATAACATAATGATGGTAACATATTGTGTCATAAATAATCCTGCATTTATCTTACTTACAAATACAGACCCAAGTTGCTTAAAATATCATTACAAATTTAAATTTATTGATGTGATTTGCTGCTACTCTTCGGTAACTTATAAGCATTTCTGTCAATAAAGTTGTGAATTGAAAATTGAAACATTGTCAGATGATTTCATTTTTTGTTATTAAGTGCAAATTAAACTTTGATTACAAAGATTAATTTAAATAGGTTGATTTTTTAAATCAATATTCATTATTTCATCTGGTGTAAAAATTATAAATTAAAATGCTACAAAAGTTAAAATTCAAGTGCTTTTCTTAAAAAAAAAAAAAAAGCTGGATATTTTTATGCATGAAGGTTACAACATCCATGATTTTAAGTAAAAAAATTAGCAATTAATGTAAACTAGTAATGTTGGCCAAATTTACCAACTTCGATAGCTCTAACCCAAAAAAGCACTTAACACCTTGTGCAAAAAAACACCTTTATTAGCGACACTCTGGCGCTGCAACACAAACACATTACACTCTCAAAGAACAGAACAGAACTGACTGAATTAGCCATCAGTTATAAAATTAGGGCTGCGTAGCGGCGGTTACAGCAGTTTATGCTAATTTGCATAAACATACCGCCGGCCTTGATAAATTTTACAAAATTTTCAAAAAGTTAATCATTCATATTAAAGAAAACTTCATATAGAAATCAATGAAAAGAAAAAAAACCAAAGAGTCCATCACAAAATACACAATATAGCACTAATACAAAATAACACTAAGCACAAATCAATTTTCAATTGGTAAAAGAGCAATCTTGGTTACCGATCTTTTAAGTTCACCTGTTGCAGTTCGAATCTTCACAACTCGAACTTTATCATCGGAACCCTTATGCAGTTGTACAATCCTACCAAGTAACCACTTGCAACATGGCAAATTGTCTTCCTTTATCAAAACTAAAGAGCCCAATTTAACATTATCCTTTGCAAACATCCATTTTGAGCGTTGTTGAAGTGTGCTTAAATAGTCCGTTTTCCATTTTTTCCAAATTGTTTGGACTACCTTAGTGGTTCTTTGCCAGCGGCTTAACCTATTATCATTTATATCAAGTAGTTGAGGCTCTGCAATTGCAGAAATTGGCCTACCAACTAAAAAGTGACCTGGGGTTAAACATTGAAAGTCATCATCATCATTTGACAAAGGAGTAAGAGGTCGCGAATTTAAAACTCCTTCAATTTGAATAATAACAGTTTCAAATTCCTCATAAGTGAGTCTTAAATTTGACATTACCCGTTTCAAATGATGTTTAACAGATTTTACACCAGCCTCCCAAAGTCCACCAAAATGGGGGGATTTAGGAGGGATGTACGACCAATCAATACCTTCAGAATTAAAGAAAGAAGCTAATTTTTCATCTGGAAAATTAATCATACTATACCACTTTTTTAACTGAGCATTGGCTCCAACGAAATTGGTCGCATTATCTGTAAATATTTTGGAACACTTTCCGCATCTAGCAAAAAATCTTTTAAGAGTTGCTATTAAGGCATCTGTAGTTAAATCTGAGAGCAATTCAAGATGAATTGCTCGGGTTACAAAACATATACATACACAAATGTAAACTTTATTCAGAACACCCTTTCGTTGATTTTTAAACTTAACGTAGAAATGACCGCATAGATCCAAACCCGTGTAATTAAAGACATAAGAAATGTTTACTCTTTCACTAGGTAAGTTACTCATAATTTGAGATGCTAAAATAGGTTTACACTTAAAACAAGTAACACAGGAATGAACACATTTTCTAGCTAAATTTCTACCTCCTAAAGGCCAAAATTTTGTACGAACAACATTTAATAAAGCTTGCGGACCTGCATGCAATAATTTTAAATGATAGGTGTAAAATATAATTTCACTTAACTTAGAGTTTTTTGGCAAAATAATAGGACATTTATGATTGAAAGGCAAAGATGCTTTTTCAAGCCGACCACCTACTCTATGGACACCATTTTCATCAATAAATGGATTTAAATAACATAAATTACCTGCCCTTTTTGTTTTACACCCATCATTTAAAGATAATTGTGCTGCTTTAATAACTAAAATTTCAGCATCACATATTTCTTTTGAAGTGATAACTCCAGTTAATTTATTATCTTTACTTTTCAAATTATGAATAAACCTACGAACATAGCAAAGTATGCGAAGAATTTTGTCATAATTATTACTTACTTTTAAAGATTCATTTACAAAAGAAAAATCACAGTCATTTTTTAACACTACAGTAGGTTGGTTTTCAACAGTCAAACATTTAATCTCTTTTAGATAAGATTCATCATCAAGTTCCACATTTTCATGATCAAAAGGAAAGTTAAGAGTGTCCTGCTTTAGAAAAGGTGGGCCGTTAAACCAAAAGTCATTATTTATCAATTGTTCAGGGTCCAAACCACGCGATGCCAAATCAGCCGCATTCTCCTCCGATTTTACGTGAAACCAGCAATTGATACCTGTCAATCGCTGAATGGCAGCTACTCGTGAGGCAACAAAAGTTTTTAACTCACATGGTGATCTTTGAAGCCACGCTAGCACTATAGTACTGTCGGAGTATAAGTAAATCAAATTATCCTTTAATTTGAGAACTCTTAGCACTTTTGTCACCAACTTCGCTAATAGCACTGCTTCACACAATTCCAGCCGTGGAACTGTAACGGTTTTAATTGGAGCAACTCTGCTTTTGCTGCAGAGTAATTTGGAGCAGGGTGAGTTTCTTGCATTGGACGAAACCATATACACGCAAGCTCCATATGCACTTTCTGAAGCATCGGAAAAGCCGACAATTGTCTTGACAACTGGAGTTTTAGTCAGAACATATCTGTCGACATAAACGTTACTAATTTTCTTCAGAGCATGAATAAACCGAAGCCATTCTTCAGTTTCTTTTTTTGGTAGAGATTCATCCCAGTCTACTTTTAACTTCCATAAGCGCTGAAGAATAATTTTAGCTTTTGTTACTATGGGGCCAAGCAACCCCAATGGATCGAATATCCTCGCAATTTTAGATAAGACAGTTCTTTTCGTAACTTTAGGCTGATCTTCACAGGATAAATTAAAAGCAAAAACATCATTCTGTGATTTCCATAACAGTCCTAAAGTTTTCGTGTCACTCAGCTTATCAAAATCGTAGCAGTCTGCATCTGATGATGTATCAATCAACTCTGGATGATTGCCGCACCACTTGTGAAGATGCATTCCACAACTTCCTAACAGTTCTATAATTTCCCCTTTAAGATCCTTCGCAGTCTCTAAATCCGCCGCTCCGGTCAGAACATCGTCCATATAGAAGTCTGACTTCACAATGGTTGAAGCTTTTGGATACTGTTGTTCCCCATCTACACTTAACTGCTTGAGACATCTCATGGCGAGGTATGGTGCGCTTGTTGTACCATATGTTACCGTACATAACCTATAGGTCTTGACCTCTTCACTTTTAGAATTTTTCCATACAATCCTTTGCAAGTCACGTTGACTTTCATCCACATTAATCATTCTGTACATCATTCGGACATCTGCAGTAAATGCATAGCGATGAGTCCTGAACCTTAAAATTATAGAAAACAAATCTTCTTGGATAACTCCACCATTCATTTGCAAGGAATTTAACGATTCCCCCGTAGAAGTTATCTGCGAGCCATTAAACACTACTCTAAGTTTTGTTGAGTTTTTCTCAGGCCTATAGACACCGTGATGAGGTAAATAATAACATGGAGTAGGGTCTTTAGTTTCCATTACTCTTTCCATGTGACCCAAACGTTCGTACTCGGTTATAAATTTACAATACAAATCTGCGAGCTTTGGATTTTTGTTCAATCGATTCCATAAAGAATTTAACCTTTTTATGGCGATTTGTTTCGAGTCTCCTAATAACCGCGGATCCTGTTTAAAAGGCATTTGAACTACAAATCTTCCCGATTGATCTCGTTTGTGAGTTTTTAAGAAATGCTCATTGCACTCAATTTCTTCGGAACTTTTAAATTGATCTGTTTCGTCAATACTTTCTATTTCCCAGAATTTTTTAATTTCCCTACTTAATTCGGCCTCATTAATTAACCCGCAATGCAAGTCTTTAGGCTGGGAATTATCTTTAGTACTACCACCCACAATAAAGCCAAACACAGTATTTTGCAATACTAAATTTGAATTAGGTACATGCAATTGACCAAATCTTAATAATTCTAAGAACACTTCTGCTCCTAGTAGCAATTCAATTTTCCCTGGCCTATTAAACTCAGAATCAGCTAAGTTAACATTCTCAAATATTCCCATCTCCGAAATAGTTACATGACTAACAGGAGTAATTTGAGTTATTTTCGGAACAATTAAAAAATCCAATACCCGAGAATAACCTCCACCCTTGTTACGAATCACAGCTGACGTTTTAAATTTAACATTCATTGACGCCCCAGTCAAACAAGATACGGAAACATTTGCTTTTTCTTTTCTCAGTTCTAATTTGTCCGCTAATTCGCAACTCATAAATTGGCTCTGCGAGCCACAATCTAACAAACACTTAGCAGGAAAGAAATTTCCAACCTTACTTTTGATATAAACAATCGCTGTACTTAATAAAACTCGCTTCGATTGAAATGATTCGTTGGAATACCCTGCAAAACTTTGCTTGTCACTAATTGGTTCAAACAGACTCGCATCTACGTTCAAATGATTTATGTTTGATTCTAATACGACCCCCTGGGAAATCTCGTTAGTATTTACTTCCACTGCGTTCAACTGACCTCGCGAACCAGTAAGCAAATTAGATTTTTTCCCGGTATCAAAACATAAAACAGTATTATGCTTTTTATTGCAAATATTACACATAGATTTTGAAACGCAATTTCTTGACGCATGATTTCTATCAAAACACAGAAAACATAAATTGTGCTTCTTAAGAGCTTTTACTCTATCTCTTACACTTAATTTAAGAAATTGATAGCAAGAGGAAATGTTATGATTCCCTTTACCACAAATTATGCACTTTTGCAAAACTTTATCTACTACACCGGAAACCATTGCGGCCGTTTTTGCCTGGTTTTGCTTAACATTTACATTTGTTTTTGAAGCATTTAACATACGCGCATGATCTTTCAAAAAGTCTAATAATTCCGATACCTTCGGCAAATTATCTTTTTTCAGATTCCTTTCCCACCATAGCTTAGTGTTTGAATCTAACTTTTGACTTAAAATAAAAGTTAGAATTACAGACGAAAAACCATCTACCTTTTGATCTAACATTTCTAAAGACCTCACACACTCAGTGCTTATATCTATTAAATTTAAGATTGCTGCGGCAGATTCATTTTGAATTGCAGGAATTCTAAAAAAGCGCTTTAGATGAGCATAAACTTGTTCCTGGGAATTTGAATAATGTTCCTCTAGCAGAGACCAAGCTACTGCATAATTACTATCTACAATTGAAATCGATTGAACAATCCGAAAAGCATCGCTTTTTAACGACGATTTTAAATACTGTAATTTCATTGCATCAGATAAATTTTTGTTCTGATGAATGCTTGCTAGAAATATGTCTTTAAAGGAAAGCCACTCGTGCAAATTTCCTGAAAACAGCGGTAATTTCATTTTAGGCAACTTAACATTTGTCTCGGCATTAGAGTTCGATTCAACCCTCGAATTTACCTTCAAGTCACTTTTCGCTTTTGAATGCTTTCGATGTAGTTCGTATGCCAATTCATCTAAAACATCGTTAATTTCTTCTTGCTCTTTTTCAAAAGACTCAGTAGCATCTTCGTTACATGCAACGTAAATAGATTTAAAACACTCCTTTAATTCCAATTCTAAATCTTTATGTTTACGTTCTAATAGTTCAAAGTCACTAATTTCAAACTCAGTTACAGATACCTTTTGTTTGAACTTCGTAAGTTGTATTTTGAGAACTCGCTTTCTCGTTAATAGTTCTTTAAGAGTTTCAGACATGGTACAATCGTAAAAGCGTTCACTTACCTTATAACGATACACGCGTAATACTTTCGCAACTGAATGTACTGTATCACTTGACTTTCACTGATTCTTAGGAGCGTATATCCACACAGCTCCTGTGAGACGGACCATATTTGTTGGCCAAATTTACCAACTTCGATAGCTCTAACCCAAAAAAGCACTTAACACCTTGTGCAAAAAAACACCTTTATTAGCGACACTCTGGCGCTGCAACACAAACACATTACACTCTCAAAGAACAGAACAGAACTGACTGAATTAGCCATCAGTTATAAAATTGGGCCGCGTAGCGGCGGTTACAGCAGTTTATGCTAATTTGCATAAACAAGTAATAAATTAATGTTTTACATTTATTACTAATTAACATTATGGATTTTTTTTTCTGGTTATTGTGTCATTTGTTTATAATAGTAAAGCAAATATAATTTGTCAGAAGATTTAATAAACATTGGAAAGCAACAAAATTTAAATAAAAGGTCTGAGCATTTTTTCAAACATTTAAATTAATTTAGATGTGATAACATTAATAAATAAGAATTTTAATTAATATTGTGACATGGTACAATTATACTTTCATTCATTGCATAAAAAAAATGCTTCTTTGTGAATTTTCGAAGTTTTAGATTTGTTTACTATTTGGTTGCCGAATATTGAAGTACTCTGCCAAAACAAATATTCAGTTTGTCTGCCGATATGTAGTATAACGAATACCAAGTATTATGTGCATCTCTAAAAAAATAATGAATCATCAAAATTCAAAGAACTGGATGGGTAGGTTTTCAAGAAGTTGTTTAGAATTTTATGCTATTTAACATTTATTTACATGGGATTCCTTTTTAAAAAGCTATCTAAATTTTGTTAGTTTTATTTCAGTTTTATCCTCATTCTGGATACTTTATCAAAATTAGTTTTTCTTTTATGTTATTCCTTAATTTATCTTTGTTGATTTCTAGCTGCTTTTATTTCACTGTGCTGTATTCGAATTTTAAAATCTGGACATAGGCTGCAAAGTTTTGATAATTCTGTGCATATTTAACTATGGGAAAGTCATTGTGTTTTATTAATAAGAATAGTGTTTTAAAACCAGTTGATCATTCATTTGTCACTAAATTAATTTTAATTAACTTAAGACATTAACCAAACCTTTTCTCCTCTAACATTACCAAAGATTGTCTAAAATACATTTTTAAAACAACAAATTCGAAACTTTTCCGGGGGAGAAACCCCCTGGCCCCTTTTACTTTGGAGTTAATATTACACTAACGGTGGTTCATATTTCGGCTTCCTCTTAAATCAGAAGGCATATACAGTCGCCTCAGATTACCACATTACAGAAATACCACTTTGAGAAGACAATATATGCACACATTTGTTAAAAAGAGAGGAAAATTATTGGGAAGGTTTTGATGTTTAAACTTGCGTCGCCTAGCCAATAGTCCTTTAAAAAGCTCTAGTTAAAGGTGGGCTGTATTGATATTTGTAAAATTCCAAAATTTTCTTAAGCATTGTATTCTTCCAAATGGCCCCCTCCGAGAATTCTCTTTGGATCCGCCTCTGGGTTCGCTGATATATATCAGTCGATATATATCATGATATTTTGATATTTTTGATATTTATTTTTTCAACTATGGTATTTTCAATATAAAAAGTACATTAATCATAGCAATATTGTTCATTTATTATTAAAAATATCCGGAAAGTTTTGTACTATATTTTTATGATGTATTAATACATCAATAATATAACTAAGTAGTACAATATTCATTTTTTTATTTGTATTTTGCATCTATAAAATTATTAGCAATGTAACAGTTTTAATTCATATTAAAAGTTAATTGCTCAGTAAAGAAAATGTTTTATGACTGCACTGGCTAATGCATATTATTTGTTTCTGATGAATCATATAACTGTGTAAAAGTATTAAACAGAAGGAAAATAAGTAAAACAGCTAATGCTAAATTAACTCCATTAAAATTGATAGAAATGCAAAACAAAATATTAGATATAAATAATGAAAGAAACCATAATATTTAGTCTACATATTGTAATTATGATATAAGATAATAAAGAGTGATGAATGATTTGAGGATGCATTTACTGTTTTAAAGACTTGAGTTTGTGCTAATTGAAAATATCGGACATATATCAAAATATCCGATATATATCTAAATGTCGGATATTTTCGAAAATATCATATTTTCGAACCATGCTTTTCATATAGCTTTTGCTTTGTAGTTTCTTTTTGACTTTTATTCTGCATTGCTTTTCCTATAGTCTTAGCATTTTATCTTAATGAGTCTATTTTTTTGCAGTTACAACATACAGGAATATGTATCTGGAAGTCTAACTGAACGCTTAGTGGCTGCTTTAGTTAAGGGGAATCTTATGACATCTCTTGATAATGATCTAGATGAGGCTTGCTCAAGTTAGTAACATTTCTAATTTTTCTGATTTAAAAATATTTTTGAAATTTTTTGCTCTTCATCATCCTCTCTAAGGAAACTAATTCGAGAAGTTGAACTCAAATGAGTTTGAACTGAAAAGAAAATTTGAGGCAAAAAGACTTGAAGTCCAAAGGGTTTCATTTATTCATAAAACACAAATGTGGCAGTGAGAAGCAAGTAAGTGGACTTTTTTAAGTTTCGAGAAAAAGGCATTTGAAGTTTAGATCTTAGGTAGGCTTTCATTGATTTTTTTTTTCTAAATCAAGCTGTGTAGCAGAACCTACCTGGACTACTAGTACTATTCCTTGAACCAACGCAGATGAGTGGTTCTTCTACCATTTGTACAGGTTATCTCGAAATGTTAAATTTTGGCCCTCACATCCCTTTGCTTCTCACTGCATCAAATGTTTTAATTTTAAGTATATTCAGTTAATAGTTCATTACCTTTCATACCGTTTTTGAACTGAATTTTTCTATTTATTTTTACAAAAAATAAAATGAAAGATCTATTATTATTATTATTATTATTTTTTATTTTTTTAATCCCAATTTTGCTTGTTAGAATATTTGCCAAACCTATGGATATCAAAGTTTTATCTCATAGGTTTTTTGTTACAATTTGAAAAAAAAAAGGCCAGTTTCATTGCCACTTGATATTGCTCTTGAAGACTTGATGTAACGTGTGCATTCATCTATTCACCACATTCAAAAACGAACTTGCCAACTTTCCATTCAAAGATTGATAGCTAATATTACACACTGTGAGAATGTTTCTAGGTACACAATTGAAGCTTTGAGCTTTTTAATACCAAGCTTTACAACAATTTTCATTGCACTGGTATGAAACATTGGTGCAGAAAATGCAATTTTTTTTTACCCCCAGTTTGCCAACCATTTGAATAATGAAAAACAGAACCTCATTTCTATTTTTTTTTTATTCATACTTTCATCTTTGAAAACAATGTTTCTTTAATTTGTTAACACTTTTAATGAATCCTTTGCTTGTGTTCTATGCTGTTGGATAGTTTCTAACTGTTGGGTACCAACCTTTTTGTTCTTTTTATGAATCCCATGGTTTTTTTTTTTTTTCCTCCTCTAAAGATAAAACTTCTTTTACTGTTTTCACTCATTTTAAATGATCATTCTGTTATTATAGCAAGATACCAAACATACCACAAATTGGCAAACAACTGTTAGAAGGACCATAAAATGACTTGACCATGTCATAGAACCACCCCTTTAAAGCAGCATATTTTTTCTGCAGTTATTTTTCAAGTTGAAGAAAAAAGTACCGCACCCTGCCCTTTTTTTTTCTTTCAGAGTCTTGATTAGAATTATGAAAAAAAAAGTAGTATGGGAGTGGAAACAAAGCATAAGATATGAGTTTTGTTCAAGAGTTATAAGAAAATCTGTTTTACAACTACCTGGAACAGATAAAGGTGAATTTTCAAATAACCTTCTACATCATATTATGCAGGTTTGCTATTCTATGGTTGTTAGCGACCACAAATTTGCATAAAACAGGAATTTTCTGTACAGGCAAATTTCCATTTAAAAGCTCATTAAAACCTGCATCAAAGATATTCCATTGTCATGTGGAATACAAGTGGAGGAGCTTTTCTGAACATTTGTATGTGGTATCAATGTTTTTTCTTTTTTAGTGTAAAATATACTTTAATAAATTTTCTTTAAAATCCTGTCAAAGAAATCAATGTACTTGTTTACTTTATTAAAAAATATGCTGTTTATTAATTGTCATGCATAAGGTCTGGAAGAGAACTAGCTGTTGTTGATTTGACAAACTCTGTATAAAAGAATTAAATTGAAAGGCGAATTGAATTGCAGTACTTCACAGTAAAATATCATCTGTTGTCTTGATAAAAACTGTCGCAATTATATATTTTCTCATAACAGAAATTAATGTGTCAAAATTGTTTCGCTTACAATTTCTGCTTGCAGGTGAAGCTGTTGCTATGAAACAGAATCACTTAAAACCTGATCGAGCAGTTAGTGAAATTCTTGAAAAGAGATTGCTCAGAGAACTATTACATAATGGTAATTTTCTTTTGTTGTATTTATGAGTTTTAAAAAGTTCAATTTAGTTTTTTTACCTGATATTAACCAAATGAAGGTAAAAATTTATTTATCAGTTTATCTTACTTTTTTTTAGAATACTAGGAGGCTCTGCACCTGGTCGCTTACGCTCACCAATCCCCGAAGATTGCTTCGCAATCTTATTTGATTCGCAAAGATTTAAATCATCAGTTAGAAATAAACAGATTCAAAACACATTATGAGCTCCCTTTAGATCAAAAAGCACCCCTTCCCCGGGTTTCAAAATAACTTGCAGAGCCGTAAGGGCCAAGGGGCTCCTGAGCATTGCAAAACTGCAGTTTTCTATATTCATGGTCTCAGTAATATATTATGCTCTTTAGCTTGGGGCTTGAGTTGAGCCTAAGATTTTCCGTTAAAATCGAAACTCTTAAAGTTTGTGAATAAGGGAAAGAAGAAACATGTGAATCTAAAAGACGCAACTATGGCAACGCTAAATAAAACATCAATAATTTTAATGCAGGTGAGGATTATTCGAACTTGGATTTTTAACGGCTTGTACTTTTTTTCCTTTGGAGATACAAGCTCAGTTTTTCGACCAGAGGTCGAGTTAGATCTGGAGTATAAAAACCTGCTCTTTTCAGTGGTGTCAAAAAGAATACTGTAAGACGATTCCTTCGCTTTTTACTGATAGTTTTAATGAAGGAAGTAGTGCTTAAATTTTTGCTAAGCCTAAAAAAGTTCGAGCTAAAAATGTAAATAACTCACGCCGTATTTAAGTTAGAGCAGTGGTTGGAAGTAGCACGTTACAAGTAGCGGCGCTACTGTAGTAGCTACATTTTTTAGTAGTTTGTAGTGTAGCGCACTACTTTTTTATAAAGGTAGTGTAGTGAGTAGTTAACTACAAAAGAATAGTAGTTTGTAGCAATTTCTGGAAACTACTTTTAAATAAACTTAGAAAAAAATCAAGGTTCCAACGAATTTGACTGGCACAAATTTTATACAAGTACATCAGCGGATGAAATGAGAAATAAGACTCATAAAAATACGAGCTGTAGAAAGCATATCATTTTGACGCCATACATTCTATCTGTTTGACGCTATTAGTTTGTTTGCCATTGTACTTTTCATATTTCGACAATATTTATATTGAAAAAAAAATTACGAAAATGAAGACATCAGTCATTTTGAAAATTTTGTGAGTTTTATATAAACAGACCGAAAATTGAAAAACAAAAATAAAATTCCCGAGGCTTAAATTTTCGTGATTACAACGGGCACGCGAAAATTAAAGCCTCACGAAAATAATTTCTTTTACAGTATTCACCAAATAGAGATGCTACTGTAAATGTTATAGAAGATGATAATATAAAACTCTTTTGGCGGGCTTACAGTAAATACGAGCATCACAGTGTATGAGAGTATGATAACGGACATTTTTGGGGGTAAAAATGAAATAATAGACAATTCTTAGGTCTTCAGATGAGCTAATTTATCAATCTTAACCTTTTTTCGTTCAATCCTCTTAGGGTGTGTGTGTGTGTTAGGGTATCCCAAATAAATCGAAAGTTGATTTTTCGAGTGGCACTCCCTCTTATGTTTTGCCATTTACGTCAAAAAAAAAAAAAAAAAAATTGTAAAAAAAGATTCATATAATTTGAACAATGGCAACCAGTGCCGACTTCTGTCTGAAAGTGTGAACCAACACTTCTAATGCTAGGCCAAATATAAAAAAAATAATTAGAAACTCAAAATTTCTGTTGATAAAATGTTGCTCTTATACCCCCTACACCCACAAAAGCATTTATTCAAATTTAAAAAAAAAAAAAATTAGGTATCCCACACTTGGCATAAAGTTTATAATTTTTTTCCAATAAATTAATTTTATGATACACCTTTAAAAAATGCAAGGTTAATTTTACGAGATTATCAAGCTAAAAAATATAAACAGTCAAGTAGGCTTGCAAGTGTTGATGTGTAAATGTGGTCGCTAATATTTTTTGTACTTGATATTCTATTTAAATTTATATGTAATTTTTAAAACTAGAAAAAAAACTAACTAATCAATCAACTAACTAAATCAACTAACTAATCAACTAACTACTAACTAAATCAATTTTTAAATAAAATTATAAATTTCAGGCCAAGTGTGGCATGTATAAATGTTTTTCAATTTGAATAAATGTTCTTGTGGTACATGTGAGGAGTGGGGTATAGGGGCTAGGTTTGATCATCAAAAATGTCGTTTCTAAAAATACATATATATATTTTTTTGATTTGGCCTTGCACACAAGTACTGGGATACACTTTCGGACGCATGTCAGCACGGGTTGCCGTTGTTCACATTATGTGAAACTTTTTTTCACAATTGTGTTGGCATAAGAGGAAAAATATAATGGGCTATGCAACGTGAAAAATCAATTTTGATTTTTTGAGGAACACCCTGTTATGTATGCTTTAAATTTACTTATTTTGAAAAGTAGCAAAGTAGCGACTACGTTTCAAAAGTAGTTTGTAGTTGCTACAAAATATAGTTTTTCCAACCACTGAGTTAGAGCATTGAAACAAAATGCGTAGAACGCGGAAAATTCTACCCTTTCCAATGGTGTATAATATTAGTATGTGCAAGTAATTTTTCACCCCTTTAATAGACAATAATAGGCAATTTATGCGAAATTTGAGCTTAAAAAATTAATTACAAAAAAACTAATTCGAATTAAAAAAAAATAAAACCTCAACTGCACACCCCCAGGGCTCGAAGTAATTTTGTACAAAATTTCAAGGCTGTAGGTGCTGAGAGGTCTCCTGGATGCACGTCCACCACAGACTTCCTTCCATAATTTCTTTGAAACCTTACTTTTATTTACTATAAAGAGAAAATATTTTGAACTTGTAAACGAAGTATTTCTCACCTTGGCTGAGTTTGCAAATTAAAGAATGAGAAAGTGGTCAACTTTTCCTTTTAGAGCTGATCAAATTCATCATTGTTATAGATTTGATAAGAATTTCATAAATTTCAATGTTTTTTTAATGATTTTTTCTTATGCACCCTTTTTTTGAGCTACCCTTAGGTTGAAAACAAAAAACTTTTATTACAGATTATTTGCAAAGTGAAGATGCTGACACAGATACTGATGATGAGCTTCTAGGGGAGTTGAAAATGCTGCAGTTTTCACTAAAACCAATTTCTGAACATAACAAGCTGCAAAAGACAAACCTTTTATCTTGTGCAAAAGCAGAAATGAAAAAGCAAGAAGTGAAAATGAAGTTGCAGGAGTGTGATGCAAAGGTGGTATTTTATTTAAATCAATATTTGTGATGTTATGCAATTAGTTGTAAGAGAATTATTTTTTTTTCATGCACTTTAAAATGATTGTTGGTTTCATCCATTTAACATGTGCCATAGTTTCAGTTTACTAAAATAACGTTAAGAAAGTACATTTGGAATCCCGGACTTGATAAACCACTTTGAACTTTGATTTGCTGCTGATCTGGCATGTTTTATGGATAGGATTTATTTTTTTATTGGTGTTAATTTTATTTTTCTTCTACTGGAACGGGTAGGTAGTCCAATCAATGAGTGCTCAAAACAGGGGTGTAGCATGCATGGAATATGCGATAATTTTTGACTTCAGAATATTGTTAGAGGTAGTTAGTAAGTACACACACTTAAAGTCCATACTTAAAGGTGAGAGGGAGGGGGGAAGAAAATTTTGGGTTTTTGGAGAAAGTGTCGGAAACGGTGAAAAAAGGTAGTTTAAAATAAAAATTCAAGCTAAATATACTTCCTACGAAACTGTTTCTACACATATTTGCCGAATTTGCAATAATTTTCCGGGTATATGTTATGAAAAATCGACGATTTTCGGAAAAATTCTCTCTTTTTGTCAAACATTTGCTCCTAATGCCTCCCAGGCTCAGTACTCATGAATATTGTTACGCACAAAGTTATAGAGCTTCAAATTTCCTTCAATTTGATATGCTATTTTGTTACATTTTATAAAACCAATCAAAAGTTACAGAATTTCAAACACCCACTTTCATGGCAAAAAATGGAACACTTGCCATTCACAAAATTCAAACTGACTTGAAAGGAATGCGCACTTCCTCTTTCCTCAATGAATTCGACAATCCTGATGGACAATAAAGAAGTATTTGTGTATTACTACAACACAAATGGCGTTTAAGGGGGAGGAGGGTCATGAAATTGTGACAAGGGGTAAGGAAAGAGTTAGAAGTGTGACATCAAGCATTTTTTTAAATACGAATATGTTTATAAAAATTAGTTTATTAAAAGTACTTTGTGACAAATGGGGAGGGGGTCAAAAATTTTGAAAAAAAGTAACGTCATTTATGAACAGAATTTTACCAAGAAATTGGATGGAGATTTGCAGAACTACGTATATACAGTTTGAATTAGCTCCATACGCATGGCATTGTTTAATGAATGTGAACTGTGGAATGAAAGGAACTCCTCAGTAAGAAATTTGTTAGAAGTAATTAAAAAGTAAACATATTGAAAGTCCCTGACCCATGGGGGGGGGGTTAAAGGTGAGAAGGGGGAGCCAAATTTTGTGGTTTTTGATTATATCTCGGAAATGTTGGGGAAAATGTGTTTCCGAACAAAAGTGAAAGTTAACTAAATTTATTGTGAAATTGTTTTCATGCATATATGTCGCATTTCCATTGGTGGCAAGCAGGCGCTCAAGGGATCTTGTGCAGCAATCATGTGACAAGGATCCTGACAGTTTTCTGTGTTTTGAATATCCACCGGTTGAACACTTGAACTGCAGATTCAAACCAGATATCAAAGAAATACGAAGCCTATAACCGTATCACCTTGCCCTATCACCTTGACACCCAGGTGACAAGCAATCAAAAACTATGAAGTTCTAGCATGTACTCAATTTCATTATTGAAGTGAATATGTGATGATATTCTTATTGAAGTGAATATGTGACACTATGGCATGATAATGAAAATTTTAATAATAGAAATAAGGTAAATGTAGCTGACCGGCAGCACCTTTTTGTAATTTAAGTTATTACATTATTACTAATCATATTGTGAAAGTTTTTATATGGAATATGGACAGACAGTAATTAGAAAATGAAAATATCATCTTTAAGGTGACATCTTGGTTTTATTCTGAGGCAAAAGGGTCATGTCACCAGCAGTGGAAAAGTTGTTCTAAGAAATTGGTAATGTATTGATGTCATTGACTTCTTCGTCCTGGATAAATATTTTAATTCCGTTGTGGCCCTTGCAGTGCAAGCTTGCGACAAATTAGTTTAACAATGATTTTCTACAAGTGACCTTTCAGTCACTTGTAGAAAAGCATTTAGTCAAAATCATCTTCCAAGATTCCCTCAAAGCTACATCCGAGTCCGAGATTTTTAGCATGAGTTGGTCATTCCTCATTTCTCAAAGTCCCAATCCAATACTTCACCAGTAATTTTTTAGCTACAGGTGTACCTGGTAGTGTGGCAGAGTTAGAGATTAGTCTTGATATTTGCAGCTACTTTGATAAATGATCTGTTTGAGCTCGCTGAGGGACTTTTCTGTGGCTAGAGCACCATACCATGAGAGTTTATATGATTCCTGCTACCTCAATGGATTCAGAGGAAGAACTGCTGATATATACCTTATAGATACATGTTGCGTGATTTTAGATTTCTGGTACATTTTACAGCAGAATGTGGTGATCAGTTGGGGAGTTGGATATCAAGAGAACAACCAGGAGGACTTCCTCTCAAATGATAGCTACTGAAGAAGTTTGCCATCTGATTATAGCCGTCTTTGCAATATCAACGTCAACATCACCTAAAGCTCGGAGTGTATTTGTCTCGTTATTCAACAGCTTCATCATTAGTGGATTTGTCAGCTGACTGTTATTATGAAAGTTGGATGGAAACCTTCTTGTTTGACCCTTGTTTCAATTTTCTAATTGACCTTGATGTCCATATGGTTATACAGTCGTCTCTTTTTGTCTAACAGTTTTGTAGAATAGGTATCCTCAGTAACAACAAATTCAAATTAAATTAAATAAATGTCGTTATCAATTTCGTTAAACAGTATGTATAGTGCTGACTTTCTGCACCTCCTCAGTCCAACAATTCATACTGCATATACGTAATTTTGCAAATCTTCGTCTGATTCCTTGGTAAATGGCTGTCCTCATAATGTCACACTTTTTTTCAACATTGTTAACCTCCTAACACCCCTTGTCACAAAGTTCGTTTTACAAGCTACTTTTAATTAACATATTCGTATTAAAAAATGCTTGATGTCACACTTCTTACTTTTTCCTTCCCCCTTGCCACAAAGTCACAATTTCACGACCCCCCCCCCTCCCTAAACATCTTTTGTGCTTTAGTAATCCACAAATACTTCTTTATTGTCCATCAGGATGGTCAAATTCATTGAGAAAAGAGGAAGTGTGCGATCCTTTCAAGTCAGTTTGAAATTTGTGTATGGAAGTGTTCCATTTTTTGCCATGAAAATGCGTGTGTGAAACTCTGTAACTTTTGATTGGTTGAATAAAACCTAACAAAATAGCATATCAAATTGAAAGAAATTTAAAGCTCTACGACATTGTTGTTGACAATTTTCATGAATACTGATCCTAGGAGGCACTAGGAGCAAATGTTTGACAAAAAGAGAGAGAATTTTTCCGAAAATCATCGATTATTCATAACATATACACAGAAAATATTAGAAAATCGGACAAATATGCATAGAAACAGTTTAGAGGAAGTTTATTTAGCTTGAATTTTTATTTTAAATGCATTTTTTCCACTGTTTGTTGACATTTTCTCGAAAAAACCAAAATTTTCTTCCCCCTCTCTCATCTTTAGCTCACCCCTAGGGGCGGGGACTTTTAGTATGTTTACTTACTAACTACCCCTAACAATATTCTGAAGTCAAAATTATCGCATATTCCATGCACGCTGCAATGTGTTCATTGACTGGACTAAGGGATTCATTGAATGTTCTTTTGGGATCGGCACTCGGACTTCAAAGTAAAGTTTTCGTTACAGTTATACAGCAAGTCCATCTGGTTGAGAATTATTATTGACTAGAAAATTGCCCTTCCAGGTATGATGTGTTAAAATTGCTTCTACATTTGAACGAAGCAATTGCCTATTTGGTGATATTTTGATAATTGACATTCTAACCCTTACTTCAGTAGATTAACTCTAAACTCCAGTAGATAGCATTCATTGTTGACCACTTTTTCGTTTCTTCATTCTCCTAAAATGACACTCTTACCAGTACAACAGTTAAGTTAATAGGTCCAGTTCAGCCTTGTCAAAATAAAGAACTTCCCTGCGTGTCAAACATTGGCAAAAATATAGTCAAATTATCATGCTTTGGCGTGAGTTTCATTATCAATGACGTCAGCGTTACTCGATCAGTGAATTCACTATTTTATATATGAAGATAGCCATTTGGCTTTTAATAATTGAGGTGAAACTCCTGCTAAGTTCCTATTTATAACCTACAGTTTAGCATTTAGTGCTTCAGCTTAATGCAACTCTGTATAGCTGCATAGTTACTGTGTTTGAACTTAAGCGTTTTTTATCTTAGTATGTAGATTTTATCTCATATATATATATATAATAGCAATATACGGATTGAACAAGAAAGAACAATTGATCTGAGTAGTGAAGTTCATTTTGGTAAACTTGTCCAGGTTACAAATACAGTATATGATAGTATTTCCTATATATATATATATATTAGGGTGTCCCAAAAAAATGAAAGTATTTTTTTTTAAAACGCATACCCTCTTATTTTTTTCCTTTTACATCAAAACCGTTGTAAAAAAAATTTCATGCAATTTGAAGCACGGTAACCCGTGTCGACTTGCGTCTAAAAGCCTAAACGTGCAAATAGCACATGTATTCATAAGCAGGCGAACACTGGCCACGCGATACTTTGCAATACTTTGCGAAGCTTAAAACAGCTGTAAATTGTGCACAGAAAACAAATGAAAACAGGAAAAACATATGTTGGGGAGGGGGGGGGGGGGCGCTTGTCCGTGGCAATTTGCAAACCGTCAAATGTGTCAGTATGAATACATTCCGGTCAGCAAGCGCAGTATAGTCGCTCCATAGGTAACGAAACATGGCACTGGAATTGCGAAGTTTGAAAAAAGAGATACTTTTAATAAGAGTCGAAAAACACCAAATTGAACTTCCCTCTAACAGACAAGTTCTGTCTGTTTTGTTTTATAACATTTGAGAAGTAAATTTAACCATCAGTGAAAGTGCAAATCTCGACATTTTGGAATGCATCATCTTTTGGGAAAAGGCACGCATTCCCACCAAATCGTTGCCAAATTGTGTGAATAAACTTAAAAACCTGTATCAAATTTGAAGAGACTTACAAAAAAAAAATGCAAAAAAAAAAAAAAAACTGCAGGAAGCATTCAGGCAGCGCCAACAAGAATTTGAGAGTAATTTAAACAATTTATTCAATATTGCACATGCTGATGCACTTTGGTTTATCAAAATAGAGGAAGATGGGATTTTCTTGCAACTCCAAAGAGAGCCTGGCCGACATGGTCGCTTTAGGTAAGGTGGATAAAAAACTGGCTGATAAAGAGGAAAGGGCTCGACTTTGAGCTGTCAAAGAAGAAAACAGGCGCATGAAATACGATTCCGCTTCAACATCCTCGAAATTGTATGAACCTGTATAAGAAAATTCCTCTTCGAGCTCTAGTGAAAATATTAATTCAGCAGATTTCCTTAAACCTATAAAACAGTACCTGGAACAAGTTTATCAGAACCTGGAACAAGTATATTAGAACCTGGAACAAGTATATCAGAACCTGGAACAAGTATATCAGAACCTGGAACAAGTATATCAGAACCTGGAACAAGTATTCCAGAGCCTGGAACAAGAATTATCAGAACCTGGAACAAGTAAATATGTAATGAGGAGCCATTTTATTACTCCAAAGTCAGTTGTTGCATTGGACAGGTGTCCAAGTTTACGAGATTATGTGTTTATTCTTGAAACTACTATTGACGCACTTAGGTGTAACATTGATGGATTTCCCATAGGTATCTTCAATTCAAAGATTCGAACCGAAAAGCGGAAGGAGCATGAGGAAAGAATAAAAATTGGTTTTCAGTACATTTGAGGTACCACATGCAGTGAATTTACCTTGGGATATGAAAGTGTTGCCTGCTTTGAGTGCTCAAAAATCAAAAGAATATCGCTTATCTTTAGTTATTTCATAAGGATGTGACAAACAACTCATTGCTGAGTCTAAACTGGATAATTCTACAGGAAAAGAACAAAAACAGGCTGTTTGAAAGGCAGTTTTAGATTGGAATCTCGAAGACAAAGTTCAAAACTCTTTGTTGTGATACTAAAGCTTCCAAAACAGGTCAAGTGGTTCTTGCGCTATTCTTGAGAAAATATATGATAGAGAAATGCTTTCCTTTGCTTGCTGCCATCATATATATGAACTGATCTATCCCACTAAAATACAGTGCTATGGAGGAGCTGTGGAGTTGTTCCGAGCTGTACCCTAACTTGGAAAATTTACTTGACTTTTACCATGCTGAACTCACTAATATTACGGTCAGGGATGACTATTAAGAGTTGATAGAACTGCCTATCATATTTTTAGGTGGAGATACAGAAAATGAATTTAAAATAAGACCGCCATGAGTCATGCACCAAACTCGATGGACGACTCAAGCAATTTACTCCCTAAAACTATTGCTATTTAGTTCCCAACTAAAATTTGATACGAAGGAAAATGAAACATTGTTTGATGTCTGCTTGTTTGTAGTAACAATATACGTGAAACCATGGCTTGCATTTGGCAGTGCATGCCAATGACAATGCATTTTGACAGTCAAAGCACCCAACAAAGATTTGTGCTTTTTGAAAATGTGGACCCAATTATCTCAAAAGCTGCTCTACAAAAATTTTCCAGCTTTTATGGTATGGTCCATAATATTTCATTCTTTGATGTGAAAAAGACTGTCTCAATGTTTAAAGCAGTCAGGGCCGGATTTAGGGGAGGGCAGGTGGGGTTACTGCCCCGGGGCCCCCACAACAAAGGAACAACAATAAAATTTTTACAAAATATCCTAACTTTCACGGGTCAAAAATATTGGATATATACATCTATATCAAAATATTCGGATATACACTGGTGTGCAAAAATTAAGGACGAGACGGTTTTTTCAATATAACTTTGTACAAAAGCTTTCCAAATCAACACATTTAATACCGTAAGATCCCCAATACGTAAAGACATGTGTAATGTAAGCAACACTTACGAAAAGAGAAATCAGAGGGATAAAAAGAAGCTTTATTGAAAATGTAGCATGGAGCGCAATGCGACTGAAGGCCAAAACATCCCTGTGATGGGTGTCCAGCGAGAAACATCTGGTCTTTAGTAGGGGATATGATCTCCCCCGACTGCTAGGCAGGTTTCACAGCATCTGCCCATGCTGAGAATGAGGGTGTCAATGAGTTGTTGAGACATTGCTGCCCATTCATCTTGCAGCACCAATCAAAGCTCCCGAATCGTTACTGGTGGTAAGGTACGAGCTGCCAAGCGTCTGCCTAGAAAATCCCATACATGCTCGATGGGATTGAGATCCGGAGATCGTGCCGGCCAATCCATACGTTCAATATCCTCACTCTCTAAGAGCTGTTCGGCAGATACTGTGCGATGACATGGTGCATTGTCGTCCATGAAAAGGAACTGCGGACCCATAGCACCTCTAAAAAGACGCACATATGGAAGAAGAATCTCGTTACAATAACGGGTCCCGTTGACTGAACCTGTGTCGAAGATGTGAAGGTCTGTACGACTACCAAGCATGATGTCTCCCCAAACGAGAACACTGCGTCCTCCAAACCTGTCCCTTTCAATGATGTTCGAGGGATGATTGCGACTTCCCCGCTCTCTCCAGATGAGTATGCGATGAGAATCGCTACTCAGACTAAATCTGCTCTCATCTGTAAAGAGTACTCGTTCCCATTCATTGTCTCTCCAATTCCGGTGTTCCAGGCACCACAGAGAACGCCTTCTCCGATGGGCAGGCGTTAGAGGTACTCACATTATAGGGCAGACCACCACCGTGCAGTCTTCCGGCCACCGTAAAAAGTGATATCGAACGCCCAGTCGTCTGTGTCGTGTGTCTAGCGATTTCTCCCACTGTCTGCCGCCTGTTTCTTCTGGCCTGTAAGACAATATACCGGTCATCTGCGGGTGTGGTTCCTCGTGGACGACCACTACTGAACCCCCGGATAGCTGTTCCTGTAGTTGGAAATTGTCTCCAAAATCGTGAAACGATGCTGTGAGCAATTCTGTCACTTGTCACACTGCGGCCTTCCTCCAACTTCTCAATGATTCGACCTCGGGTAAAAGCATCCGGATGTCGTCTAACAGATTGATTATTCGCCATTTCTCGTTGAGGCAGCAACTCGGTGTGATTTTAACTGCTATACAGCGTGCAATCTCTTTGCCAGAATTACTGATCTTACACCGACAACATGCTTTACACTACTCAGACACTCCCCCATTGCGTCTGCCTGCATATCTGCGCATGTGCTACCGTACATCACCTTACTTAATCTCCTGATAGGTCTTTCTGTCCGCTCTGCCTCTTTGTTCAGCTGATATGCTAATTTTTCGACTTCGTCCTTAATTTTTGCACACCAGTGTATATATATATATATATATATATATATATATATATATATATATATATATATATATATACTAATAATAATAAAAGTGAAAAATATTGAAAAGACCACACCAAAAGCCCATAGATCTGCAAAGCAGCAAAACTAAAAAGCCAAGTAAATATAAAATGAGCAAACAAAATTTCAAATATTAAACAGTTATATAAAAATAATGATGATAAAAAGGAAAATTGCAAATAGCATTAAATAGGAAAAGATAAAGTATGAATCCAGAGCTCATCAGCCGTGGAGGATTCATTAGTTATGGTCCAAAGACAAAAAATTTAACTATGAACTAAAAGAGAATGTTTAAGCTCCAGTACATGCAATATAGAGTAACATTGGGCAAATGCACCACTTGCTAAACTATAAAAAATAAACAAGAGCTCAAACCTAAAACTAAAAGCAGGGGGTTTCACCTCGACTAATTAGGAAAACAAGTTCCGATAAATAGCCATCCACGGGACAGTACCTGCCAATAACAAAATTATCTTACCTTGAAATCCATATAAAAAGAGACAATTCCGATGTTCAACATGATAGAAAAGCTTTCCAGTTGTCAACGTAAAAATAAAAAATAAATTCATATCCATAATATCACTCCAGAAACATGCCAGTCGTCCGTTTCCCACGTGTAAAATTCATCCACCTCGGTGATCCACAAAACTGGTTTGTCACGGTTGTATCATACATTTACACAGTTAAACGGTTTCAAAAGAAGCGAAATGCTCATCGAAGGCTATACTTAAGCAAATGTTTTCAACCTGATTTTTAGGGAAGTTATTATTAAAAAGTATGTTTTTGAGTACTGAAATTTCTTGAATAAATGCAGAAATGGTATTGCAAATTCTTTTTATTCTGATAGCTTGCAAAACAATGATGCCAATAAAAACCTTTTTACTTAATCAGGATGAAAAATCTTGTAAGCTGTTAACTGAAATTAAATTCGCTGCTTTTATCATAGATTGTAGTGTAACAATTTGAATCAATTTGTATGTTGATATCCAGGAAATTAAAGCTATTTTGATTAAAATTAGTCTTTTTGATCTTTAATAAACTATGATAAATAGTTTTGCTGAGTTCAGAAAAATTCGGAGAATTTATACACAATAGGTCATCGATGTACCTGCAACAAAGAGGTGTAGAGGAAGGATTGTCAATTAAATATTTTCTCTCATAATATAAAAGAAAAAGGTTGGCTAATGTAGAGCTAAAATTAGCTCCCGTTGCAATGCCATTAATTTGTAGAAAACATGAATCACCATTTTTGAAAAAATTATTGAAAATACAAAATTTAAAAAGACCAAGAAAAAACAATTCATTGAAATCAAGGGAATCCTTGACCGAATTAAAAAGTTGTGACACAGAAGAAAAAAGTTCAATGAGTGGGATATTGGTGAAGAGGTTTTCAAAATCAAATGTTTCCTAGTTATTTATATCAGGCATATTAAGTAAATTGATCACTTCTACACTATTATTAACAATCCAAAACCAATTCTTTTGTTGATGTTGAAGTTGTTCGAGAATTTTTTTGAGAAACTGTTCAAGTTTTACACTCAGATTTTTTCCGATGGTGTTGGTGGCAGAACATATAAAACGAAACCCAACAGTTGTTTTATGAAATTTTGGAATTGCATATAAGTAAGGTAAGTTAACAGAATCAGGACGTGGCAATTTAAAAAGTTTGTAAGCAGCAGCAAATTTTTTGATTGGCTTTTTAGGCATCTATGGGCTTTTGGTGTGCTCTTTTCAATATTTTTCACTTTTATTATTATTATTATTATATATATATTGTAACGGATTCGGCGCGACTTCCACTTTCTTGAAATGAAGACACAGTTCTTGATAAAAACACAGGAGCTTTATTTACACTATGTACAGGAGAAATTGTTAACAACTGCTAAATTAATCATCAGCAATTAAGCAAATATCACTCAACACCATAAACTTAACGGTTACACACGTATTTACTTCCAAATACGAAAACAACACAGCGAAATGCCTCGCTATAAACAGAGCAAATACGCTCTCCGTTCGAAATCTCAATCGAAACTCACTCTTTATCCAGCGTAACGGTTTATATACACACCGAAAGAAAACTCTCAAATATTCCAAATGCTTCTGGAAAATAGTAGACCGTTATCAAATTTTATCAATGAACAAGAAAAGAAATAGGTGGGTCGTATACTTTAGCCATATGTTAAGGGGTTGTATATTCATTACGGGAAACTATTTACAGGTTACGTTACTACAATAATTACTATTTACAGGATTTGTAACAATATATATATATATATATATATATATATATATATATATATATATATATATATATATATATGATATTTAAATTTTTGGAAAGATAATTATGATTTGTGGTTTTTCTTCAAAAGGTAATGGAATCCTATCGTACAATGGCTGCAGCTAGGTCAAAGAAGAAAAAACTCAGCAAAAAAGAACAAGAACAAATTTTAATCATGCTTAGAAGGCGCAGTTGTTTAGTTAATGAACTTGAGAAAATGTAGTGAAGCTAAGCAAGCGTGTTATTTTATGTAAATACATATTAATATTTATTTTTGTTTTATATGATTTTATTTAATAAAACATTTTAGTGTTTCAAATACTATTCCGTCTAAGTTCCTGCTTCGAGATGCTGCCTAATAATCTTTGATGTTGCTTATTTTCTAACTTACGTTACATAACACTTTTAAAGTAGCGATTGTAAATTTCTTCAAGTTTTGAGAACAATGTCGATTATTGTTCTTTCACAGTTTGTTTTCCCAAAACAGTGAGCATTTTTTTTTTCTCAACATTAAATTTCTTGATGTATTCTCCACACACAAAGATAAATAATTGCTGGAAGCAAAAAAAAAAAAGGCTAAAACCTAAATAGAAAATTGAAACTAAATTTCAACTTAACACTATTAGAGGCTGACTTATTTAGAGTGAAGTAGGCAATTAGTACTATGGAAACTTTGTTTTAACTAATAACAACTTTTAAGGAACTATATTGTCTAGTCTAACCCCACCTAATCAATGGTTAATCAGTGTTAAGGAATTCAAAGTAAGTACTATTTTCAATTTAATTTGAAAAAATGGAATTAGTACTGTTGTGAAAATTGTCACAGTAAACTCTACAGTTGACACAAAGTCCAACAAACAATGCAAAAATCTTAAAATTTTAAATTTTTAGCTGCACAGATATTGAAGATAAAAATCAAAGTTCATGTCTGATATCTTTATATATTAATAGGCGAGCCGTTTTCTTTCGATACCGATTCCTCCTCTGTTTGTAAACCAATTTCCTTCATTCTTTTTTTGTTCAGTAGCTATTGCTGAGTTTTAGTTTCATCAGTAAATTTTTTTGAAATTAAAATGCTAATTAACAGAGATATTAGTTTAAAATGTATTTTTGTCCTAAATGGCTCTTTCCACGCGAATGGATAGTCTAATTTTTTCGAATTTGATATGGTTAGAAAAGTCTTTAAAAAATACTCCTAACAAAGAAATTGTAAGTGCACCCAAGGTCCAATTACCTACATCCACTAGAAAAAAAGTTATAAGCATTTTTTAGTCAGCTAAACTCAAAAATTTTAATTTTATTTCTTTTCCATTGTTGAAATTCATTGTTGGAATTGTGAAACATTAAGTTTTAATTCATTTTTAAGCCGCTTTTTCTGCACGAAAAATGCATTGTAGTGCTTCAATTTTGATATGGTTTTAAAGAGCGTGAAAAATACTTCTAAAAATGTTTGCTCCCCCCCCCCCCCCCCCCCCCGTTTTACGACTCAAAAACAGAAACCCGTTAAGATGACTAGAAAAGGAGCTAGAAGCAATTATAAGTTAGCAAAAAGTTATTTTTATTTGGTTTTTCACGCAACATAGTTAGTGTGAAGAAATTTCAAAATAATATTATGCGTTGCCATTTCTTGCTTCAGTGTAAAGAAATGAAATTTGTACTGCGGTATCATCTCATTCAGTAAGATGTCGATTTTTCTGGGAAATTATCGATATTAATCCATTGGCAACAAATTTTTCGCTTGAGCGTAAAGAAATGAAATTCTTGCATTTGTTTTTATTATTGAATCTTTTTAGGTAACTACAGGCAGGGACAAGCCGTCTCTAAGTGCAAGGTCGTGCGGCGCACAACGGCGCCAGAGCCAAGCTCAACCAATCAAAAATGCTTCAAAGGAGGAAAATTTCTCCAATTAACAAAATAAGATTGAACTTTTCTTTATATCTAAAATGGTGGCGGTGAAATCATACTGCTCATTAAAACAAGCAATCCGTCTTGCTGCCTATCTAAAAAGAAAAATTATTGCCCTGTTGTATCTAAACATTCCACTTAAAAGCGTAATACTTTACAGTGAAAACAAGTGTTGCTAATTAATACATACATTAGCGTTTTCTTCCATATGTGGAGTCGCAAATGCTATTTCGGTATGTCTGTAGTACACAAGATTGAGCATACAAGGTGTAAGAAATTTGCAATTCCGCATTTTTTTGGTTCTTGCGGTGAATATGTTGAATTATATTTTGTACAATATGTCTTTTTGTGATTTTGAACTATTGCTCATGGTAATTTGGCTGTTTCATGTTATCATACATAAAAAATACGGTAAGGTAAGCCCATTTGTAATTATTTACTTGTGCGTAAAATTTGTATAGCATAGACCAGGGCACATTTATGCATGGGGCACATTTACGCAGTGCCCTTTTTTCAAAATGAATTATAACAGGAAAGCCAACAGTCATAACAGATTGATGCTACTCCCTAACAAATATTCTTACAAGTTTTTGAGCATTAGTGGAGCTTCGGTCCAGCATAAAGAAAGAATAATAATAATAATCTGTTTTCTACCAAGTTGAGTAAATTTGTGTTGAACGTTTTGAAGCTTATTGTGAATAAATAATACTTAGTTAAAAATAAACAAATATATAAAAGTTAGCAGAATTTCATCCTTTTTTGAGAATTATATTTTTATGAACTGATATGTTATTAAATTTTTTTTTCAGGTTAAAAATAAATCCTAACTCGGCGACGGGGCAAGTTTACACATTGAACATTGGAGCACCTTTTCGCATGATCTTACTGTGTCTTACTTATATGTGCTCCTGGGATTTTTTTTTCATTTCTAACTGCCTCAAAAAATTTTAGTATTTTCAGGCTATTTACTTTTGAAAATTACCATTTAATTTTTAATTCAGTTACACATTTGTATCTTATAGCTTACAATCACATAGTGCTGTCTTCAAGCCCCTCCAGCTTCAACTTTATACACTATTCAGTGTAACAAATTTGCTTCAATTTAGCGATAGTAAGACAATGTGTTCAAAACACTAAGAACCACGTCAGGTGTCAAAATAAATATGCGTAAACGTGCCCTGTGTCCGGGGCTAGTTTTTGCAACCGACTTGGACTCAGAAATATTATTTTTAACTGTTAAAAATGCAAGCTGAGCAACAATTGAATACATCAATTTTGACTCAAGTAATTGCTTCACAAAACTGCAATGTCTAAAATTTTCTAAGCTAAAACATAAAAATTAGAAAATTCATTGAAAAAATTCCGCATAAACGTGCCCTGGTCTACTCTATTGTAGATAACAATTTAGGCTAACTTTTTAGTTCCAAAAAGTAACGACTTGACCATATTTAATCGATGCTCCTTCCCCCTTTTTCTTAACCTGTTTGTGTATTAAATTGAAAAAAGAGCTTGGGACATTGCATATGTTTTAGATGTAAAATTCAATGCCTTTTTTTGTTAAAAATCCGTTTTTACTTCCTTTTACAAAAAAGGAAGTATTGTATTCGCGAAAAAATTTTCACTCAAAAATCGCCCTTAATTTCCATTTTGCTCACCCCCAAATGAATGTTGAGTTTTTTTTTCGATTCGACCACATGCGGAAAAGTGCCTAAGAATGTATAGACACGCGAAATATCCATTTTGACCATCACCGAGGTAATTACAACGACTTTTCTCGTGACGTCTGTATGTATGTGCGTATGTGTGTATGTGCGTATGTGCGTATGTATCTCGCATAACTCAAAAATGGTATGTCCTAGAAAGTTGAAATTTGGTACATAGACTCGTAGTGGGGTCTAGTTGTGCACCTCCCCTTTTGGTTGCTTTCGGATGTTCCTAAGGGGGTCTTTTGCACCTTTTTGGGGGGAAATCATTGTTAATTTCGATGTTGTTGGATATAATTTGAGGTTTATGGCCTACAGCTAAGCTGAAAATTAGGCAACTCATTTCCAACTAAAAATTTGAGGTAGTGGTCTGCCCAGAGAAAATAAAACATGAATCATTCTTTACACTGAAAAACATTTATTTGACACATATTAAAATTGGTTACAACACAATGATTTGTTCCCCGGGAAAAAAATTAGAAAAAAGAGCTTACAATAGGTCCATGCATGGTTTAAAAGTCCTGTTGGTGTTCCAAGGTGACGTCTCACCGGTCGTTGGACAGCATGGCAATTTCCACGAATTGCAGGCAGGTCGATTCACACCGCGTGAGCCACAGTTCACCACATCAAGGAAAGGTATACCAGGGATGGACGCGATCTTCTTCCGCAGGAGAACAAAAAAACCCACATCAGGGAAACGTAGAACTCTTTGCTCTTGTAGACGTCATCACAACACACGGGTTCCAAACTCAAAACATCACTAGTGCTTTTCCCGGAAAAACCAGACCTCACCAAGAGGCCAATAACAAAAATTTAGGAGGACATCAGACGAACACGTTCACAATACACAACACAAGACGAGGAGACAAGTAAAAAACGAAGCGAAGCAAGTCCAAGCGAAGCGATCGAGCTCCTGCCGGTCAGCGTATTTATAGCCCGATTCGGCCTTTCCAGAAACAATGTGACGTTACCTAATTTGCATATTGCCAGAACAACTCAACCCGAAGAAAACACAGCTTGCAGGTTGCACAATCATTATTTAATTTGGCATTCAGCACTTAACACCTCAACATGATTTCATCACGTCATTGACACGTGCTCTTTCGGAAATTTACCGACATCTGCCGAATGACAACAACCAATCATAGCATGCCGCATGTTTTCCGAACACTTCCGATTCAAACTCGGACATTTGAGTGTTGGCGGCTGGTGGATGGGATTCTTCGCGCAAAGTTTTCTCTCGGAATGGCAAAAGGTAAGTCACAAATGATTTTTCTTTTAAACAATATTGGTGAAATCCTTCAAGAACCAAAAATAAAGGCATTTAGCCCAACAAGTTCCCCCCTCTTGAAGGAATTTCATCAAAAAACACATTATATACATTAAAAACATTTAACTACATTCATATTATATTTACAAAAGATACATTTGAAAAACAGTTCAAAAATTTGATACGCCCCCCTCATTTAATCCCAATTAAATATAATTTTACAAAGTTTATTTAAACAATTCTTAGATAGGGGTTTAGTGAAAATATCCGCGATGTTTATATTTGTCCTCACATATTTAATCAAAAAAATCTTTTGCTCAATTAAATTTCTTAAAAAATGGTACCTTACATCAATGTGTTTTGTACGGGAATTCTCAATGGGAGACTTAGAAAAATCAATTGTTGCAGTGTTATCACAATAAATAATTGTATCTCTAAGCTGGAGGTTTTCAATATTTAATTCATTTATTTCTGTGATTATCCTCTTCAGCCAGACCATTTCTTTTGCAGTTTCACCAAGTGAAATATATTCTGCTTCCATTGTGGATAACGCAACACATTTATGTTTAAATGTCCTCCAATTAATTGGGACCCGATCAATACACAAAATTGATCCTCCCATTGAGACCCTATCCTCCCGATTAGCGGCGTAATCGGAGTCTGAAAATCCCCGTAGATCTACACTATTGATTGAGCTTAAATTTAATTTGTATGATATTGTATGCTTTAAATACCCTAGCAATCTTAATAGAAAATCCCAATGCTTTCTTCCGGGATTTGCTTGAAATTGGGAAAAAATATTCACCGCATACGAAATGTCAGGTCGGGTCTTCCCCGCTATGTATGCCATGCAACCCAACAAATTTCTGTAGGGTGGCTTTTACTGACAAAACCCTCTGGTTGTCTCATGTAGATTTGTTCTTCTAAATCAGCATACAGGTAAGCATTTTTTACATCAATTTGTGAGTGACACCATTTTAAAAGACATATAAAAATGGAAAAGAAAACTCTTACAAGTGAAAACTCAATTACTGGACTGAAAACTTCAGAATATGACTCAATTGACTGACGGTCCCCCCTCACAACTAATCTGGCCTTGTATCTTACAATTTCACCCCTGTCATTTACCTTGAGGTCGTAGACCCATCTGTTTCCCAAAATTGGTTTCCCCTCTGGTGGGGGTACAAGGTCCCACACCTCCCTTTGGTTAATGACATCCAATTCAGACTCCATGGCCAGTTTCCAGTTGTCCACCTCGGGGGTAGCCATACATTGCCTATACGAGTTCGGTATAAAAATTTCTACCAAACTTGCTTCTTCACTTTCTCCCGAACTTTCACTGTCGTCACAGATTTCCCCTACTGTTGGATTCTTAGATGAAAAGTCAAAAAGTTTTGGTTTATACTCTATTTTATTTTCACTACAATATTTTAGAACCTGTTTTAATGAATTTAATCTTACTTTATTTTTACCGGCAATTGTATAATAAATATCAGTCCTATCCCCGGTCTTTCTCTTTTTGGCTTCTCTAACCCATTTAATCTTTTCACAGGGAGTTTGCTCAACACTCTCCTGGATTTCCTGTTCAAGTTGAACTTCACTTATAGGCCTGATAAAATTAAATTTTCTCTCATTTTTATTTTGGACTTTTAATTCCCCCCATTTTTCATTTTCATTAAACTTTACGTTAATAGTTTCTGTGACTGTTCTGGTTTCAGGATCCCAGATTCTGTACCCTTTGGTACGTAAGGCATATCCGACCATGATCCCCTTGGTAGCCCTCATATCTAATTTTTTTAGTTTGGACCTAGGCTGACCTACATAGGCAGTACACCCAAAAATACGTAGGTGCCTCACTGAGGGTTTACGTCCAGAAAACAGTTCGAATGGGGTCTTGTTCATATTTCCTATTACCGTCCGATTTCTTACATAGTTGAAACAAAGAGCGGCTTCAGCCCAAAACTCATCCCCCAATCCAGAATCCTTGAGCATAGACCTCACACCATTCATTATGGTTAAATTATACCTTTCTACTACCCCGTTCATTTGCGGGGTGTAGGAATTGGTCCGCTCTATTTTTATTCCCTGATTGGTGAGATAGTTTTCAAAATCTTTGTTAACAAATTCTGTTCCATTATCGGAACGGATAGCCAAAATTTTTGAATTCAGGAATCTTTCAGTCCTTTTTTGAAAATTTACAAAAACATTAAATGTCTCATTTTTGTTCCTTAAAAAGAAAACATATGACTTTCTTGAAAAATCATCAATAATTATAAAAATATACTTCTTTCCCCCCAAGGACTCGGTCTGAAGGGGTCCCATCAGGTCCATGTAGAGCAATTGAAGTGCAGAATTAGTACGCCTTTCTGGCATAGATTTAAACGAGCACTTCCTCATTTTCCCTAATTGACAAGGGTCACAATTGGGTTTTTGCCCCTTCTTAATCTCCAGTCCTTGGACTGCACCAAGTCTACTCGTTTTGGTGATACTTTCCATATTTATATGGCAAAATCTCCTATGCCATTTTTCCATATCAACACTGACCATATTGGCCCCTTCAGACGGGTCCTTGGTCTTAAAGACTTTGGTATAATTAACATTTGCACAATCAATATAAAAATTTGGTTTAACATGATAAAGTTTATTTATTAAATTTGCTGTAAATAATTTAACATTTTCTTGATTAAAGACACAGATCTTTCCGGGCAACCATTTGAGCTTATAGCCCTGTCTATCTATACAAGAACCAGAAATTAGGTTGCGTCGCAGTGTTGGAGCATAGAAAACGTTATTCAATGTGATGGTAACTAATTTTCCATCTGATTCAATTTTAAAAATCACTTTCCCAATGCCCTCTACCTGGCTCTTCACATTTCCTACAGCTACCTCCATTTGTGTGTTTTGTACAGGCTCTAGCTCGGCAAATAACGATTTATCTCTACAAAAATGAGATGTGCTGCCGCTATCCAATAGCCATGTATCCTCACATTTTGGGTAGGTAGTGTTTGCAGAAATTTCATTTACTGAACAAAACATTCCTGCCTGAGGGTCTTCTTTGGTTTGAAATTTAAAATTCCTATCCTGTTTTACTTTATTACGGCTCCAACACTTCGACGCAATATGCCCTTTCTTTTTGCAAATGTAACAAACTTTATTTTTAGCAAGAAATTTACCCTTACCATTTGCCATTCCGGAGTTTCCGGGTTTTGAAAACATTGCCGAATTTTCTATATTAGGCTCTTCGGCCAAATACCTAATCCTACCTTCCTCAGCTAGTAGTTCATCTTTTACTTTCGAGAAAGTAAATTTCTCTCCTTCCCATCTGTAGATGGCTTGAACAATACTGCTGAAACTAGGAGGTAGATACCGTATCAATTGAAAAGTTCTGAGTTTTTCTTCCATAATATATCCATTTTCGACTAGTTGGTTAAAAATTCCCCCCAACCTTGCAGCGAACAATCCCACCGTTTCACCTTCTTGCATTTTGCAAGAGAAGTAGGATTCCCACAATGCGGCTACTCTGGCCAAAGATGGGGGTTCAAAATTTGCCTTAAGGGCTTTCCAGGCTTCATTAGGGTCTTCCAAATTATCAATTAACCTTTTTGTATCTTTTTCCAAGTTTAAATAGATGATGGCTAAAGCTTGGCCACATCTTTTTCTGTCAGCACTAGTTAACTCCCCTTCTGGTTTCTTTTGGGTAATCTCCCATAAATCCCTTTCTATGAGCACCATTTTTATATCTTTGGACCAGGTAGCCCAATTATGGGAGCCCAACTTCTCAACGTTTCTATAATCTTTCTCCATAATAAAGAAATGATTCAATTCTCTCCGGGCAGGTCAACCACGCTCTGCTACCACCTGTTGGATATAATTTGAGGTTTATGGCCTACAGCTAAGCTGAAAATTAGGCAACTCATTTCCAACTAAAAATTTGAGGTAGTGGTCTGCCCAGAGAAAATAAAACATGAATCATTCTTTACACTGAAAAACATTTATTTGACACATATTAAAATTGGTTACAACACAATGATTTGTTCCCCGGGAAAAAAATTAGAAAAAAGAGCTTACAATAGGTCCATGCATGGTTTAAAAGTCCTGTTGGTGTTCCAAGGTGACGTCTCACCGGTCGTTGGACAGCATGGCAATTTCCACGAATTGCAGGCAGGTCGATTCACACCGCGTGAGCCACAGTTCACCACATCAAGGAAAGGTATACCAGGGATGGACGCGATCTTCTTCCGCAGGAGAACAAAAAAACCCACATCAGGGAAACTTAGAACTCTTTGCTCTTGTAGACGTCATCACAACACACGGGTTCCAAACTCAAAACATCACTAGTGCTTTTCCCGGAAAAACCAGACCTCACCAAGAGGCCAATAACAAAAATTTAGGAGGACATCAGACGAACACGTTCACAATACACAACACAAGACGAGGAGACAAGTAAAAAACGAAGCGAAGCAAGTCCAAGCGAAGCGATCGAGCTCCTGCCGGTCAGCGTATTTATAGCCCGATTCGGCCTTTCCAGAAACAATGTGACGTTACCTAATTTGCATATTGCCAGAACAACTCAACCCGAAGAAAACACAGCTTGCAGGTTGCACAATCATTATTTAATTTGGCATTCAGCACTTAACAGATGTAAACTCAAGTGGCGTTATAATTTGTCGGACACTTGGCAATATATCGCCAGTCTTTTGGTCGCCAAGTTTTGTCGCCAACTTGGCGACAAATTTGGCGGAGTTTTTTTTTTTTTTTTTGGTTTCAATTTGGCCATTGTTGGTGATATTTAGAGAATAAATATTGAATCACATTAAAATAGCGAATAATGGGGAAATGACATTAAATTGGAGTAAAAGGAAGTCATGTGATGCACACATCAGCTCGTTTAGGATTATTATTTTAAAGCAAAATATCCTCCATTCTTCATTTTAGAAATATAATCAGCACCCTGTTGTCATGTTTTACAGGCATCTAAAATTTTGATTAGTTATTTATCAATTAAAGATATTTAGACCGGCATTAAATTTGATGTTTGAAATATTTTCTTTTTCTAAAATGCATTAGCATATCAGAGGAGCTAATAAACTCAAAATAATAACTTTCAGATATGAAATAAAATGCACACCGCACTGTGATAAAAAATTTCGTATTTACGCATTGTTATTATAAATTAAATAGAAAACGTTATTTTTTCCCATACCATCTTCATTTGCAATACCTCACTCCAGGTGTTAACTATATTTCCCCCGAACTGCATAAAGGCGCTCAAAATACATTTGCATGACAGTGCCAATCAGGCTTGGCGCGACCCTGACTACAGGCATTTAAAATATTTTCATTTTGTTTATGTTTTCGCGATTTTAATATTTAAACAAATCATTTTCCGGAGTGAGGGAGGACTTCAATTTTACCTTTTTAAGAAAAACAAAACACAGCTCCCAACTTTTGATAAGATTGGCATGTTATTGCAACGTCCAGTGATTTTGCATAGGCAGTTATATGTTGTCGCGAGCAGAGTTTGTTCATTTGTCTGTTGGGAATTTTATATTTAATGGCAAAGGTCATGCCTACTTTTACAAAAAATATTGTTTGTACAGAAATTTTCCGTATTAAAGAAGTTTTGCGGTATCATTTCATTCAGGAGGACTTCCATAATGGGGTTGTTTCCAAAATTTTAAAAGTATTTTTTTCTGAAAGAGCATGCTTAAAAACATAGGATCTGACCATTTTTTAAATAATTTGTTTAAGTTTAATACTTTTAAAAAATTACTTATATCGGTGCGCTTTCATTATTTATGCTTCTGCCGATGACATCACAAAGGAGTATATGCCATTCAGTGTTGCCATTCACAGAACAAAATATTTAATTTGCATTTTTACTCACGTGTATTGGCAACAATATGGTTGATAGCAAGCGTAGAGCACAATTTTAATTTGCTTCTTGATTATCATAACGTGGAAACGCGATAGAAAGATGTGCCAAAGAGCATAATTTGTGACGTCATCAAGACCATGCCTTGTTTGAAAAATTGAACATTTAAAAAAATTAATTAAAACATAACTGTTGAGAAAATAAAAGTATTTTCTGGGTCCATGTTATTTTTTCGCTTTGGATTAATTTCAGAGACAAAAATTACTACCTTTGACTGAAGGAAACAACCCTATTGTGAAATCGGCGAACTTTATCCATTGGTATCAAATTTTTGGCATCAATGCCAGCGCAAGAAATATTTTTCTTTTGCATTCATAAAAAAAAAGTGGAGAAATGTCTATTGGCAAGGAACTGACTATGAATGAAGTCCCTCTTTAAGGTGGGGTTCATTAAATTGTAACCGTCCGTGACAAGGGGTGGAAACAAATGACAAGAGGGACATATATTAGGGTGGTTCGATTTTGACTTTTTTTTTGAAATCGAAAACACCTGTGGTGGGAAAGGTTGTGTATTGGCATCAAATGCTCGTATAAAAAATTTTTGGGAAATCAAAATATATTTAGATCCCCCGCCAGCCCCTTAAAGTTTGGCCAAATATGTAAAAATTGACATTTTTTAATTTTTTTAAAAAAAATCTTATGTATAATATTTTTAATCGCCTGTGGTGGGAAAAGTTGTGTATTGACATCTGATGCTCATATAAATTTTCTTTTGGTAATTAAAATATATTTATATTCCTCACCAGTCCCTTGAAATTTCACCAAATATGGAAAAATTGACATTTATTTGTTATTTTTTAAATTTCTCATGTTTGATTTTTTTAATCACCCGTAGTGAAAATGATTGCCTAGTAAGATTCTTCACTCATAAGTAATAATAATAATAATAATATTCAAGCTCCGCTCAACCGGTAAAATTTGGAATCTTACTACTATTATATATGCGAAAGTTTGTCTGTATGGATGTATGGATGTTAGTTACTCTTTCACGCAAAAACTACTGAATGGATTTTGATGAAACTTTACAATAATATAGCTTATGCATCAGAATAACACATAGGATAGTTTTTGTCTCATTATGGGGGGCAAAACCCCCTTAGGGGGGCAATAAAACAATTTTCGTATAAATTCTCTAATATGGGGATGAAAAAATACTTGCACTAATTAACATTATATGTCCATCGAAAGCTCTGATTTTTCTGCTGAAGATGGCACCTGTTCGAAATTTTTGAGTAGAATAAAAACGAGTTATGAGCTTTTTAGTTCCATGTTCGAAGGCTTTCCTTAACTCAATACAATATTTAGTGAACCATCATCTCAACTCCCTGTCAATAACGACTATTGTTGTATTGTTGACTATCTTTGCTTTTCGTGACTGTTCAAGGCTTTTCTCAAGTCAAATCTTGAAGTAAGATTTTTGCACAAGATTGACAAATAATACATGGATTTGCCTGATTTTTTTCCTTTTTAATGCAACTTTAAGGCAATTAATGTTTTTTTTTTATTTATTTGTATTGACTGGGTATTTAATCGATCAGCTGGAATCTAGCCAAACTTTTTTTGTGGAATCATTTCAATAGCAGACCCCGAAGAGTTCCTATTTTCCCTACTTTTTCCTATTTTTTAGAGCTCTCTCCTTGGTTTCCAACTTTTTCCTTTTTTTTCCTACTTTTCCTTTCTTTAGTATAGCTTTTCTAATTGTGCATTGATTCTTATTTTTACAATGCCGCAGCGATAATTTTCTGCATGTTTCAATTTTGAAAAGCAAAAGGAACAAGCGGATCCTGAACTTTTCATGGAAAGACTGCAGTAATTTCTGGAAGAAACACCGCGGCGTCTGCGTGTTTAAATGTTAAATTTTCATAATTGACTTTTTTAGTGTTGCTGCGTTTATGATCGACTTTTCTTTTTATCGCCCCGACTTCAGCCCTACTGTTTTAAACAAACAAATCCCGAAGAGTTCCTATTTTTCCTACTTTTTCCTATTTTTTAGAGCTCTCTCCTTATTTTCCTACTTTTTCCTACTTTTTCTTTCTTTTGTATAGCACTTTTAATTGTGCATTGATTCTTATTTTTACAATGCCGCACCGATAATTTTCTGCATGTTTCAATTTTGAAAAGCAAAAGAAACAAGCGGATCCTGAACTTTTCATTGACTGACTACAGTAATTTCTGGAAGGAACACCGCGGAGCCTGCGTTTTAAAAGGTAAATTTTCGTAAGTGACTTTTTTACCGTTGCTGAGTTTATGATCGACTTTTCTTTTTATCGCCCCGACTTCAGTCGTACTGTTTTAACGAAAAAATAAAGAAATGGATACCGGCACATTCTGATGCAATTATATATTACTTACCCGTCAATTAGAAGCTTTAATTAAAGTAAGCGGCCGATTGTTCAAAAAGTGCGGGAAAAGCCGAATTTCCTATTCACTAATTTTTGGTATAGATGATTACAACGGAAATGGAGCTCTATTTAAACAGAAAGGCAATGTAAAACCTTAAAAGGAACGTATGTAATCAAAAAATGAAAAACCTGTACACTGTACATATTTTCTTGATGTTAGTACGAAATAAAAGCGACATATAACGGAAATTTGCAAAAACGGAACACTTCAAAAATAATCGCAGAAACTAACCTTTTTCATTCATAAATATTGTTCATTCTAAATAGGAAACATGAAAAAAATAATTTATAAAATTTCAGTTTCTTTCCTTGCAAAGAGTGTATTTGCAAAAAAAAAAAAAAAAAACCACCTCGGCAAAACCTAGATGAGCAAAACGTTCCCGATTTTTGGAGAAAAATCGGAAATCAATTTAAATGCGAGATTCCGTTTTTATTTCTTCACATTTTTAAAAGTGGGGGGGGGGGTTAGAGCCACAAGCAAATATGTAATGTATTTCTTTTTCATTTTAATGGGTATTTTCTAATCTGATATATCATCAATATCGAGGAGTTGCTCCCCCCCCCCTCCTCACTCTCAATTTCGTGAACAATTTCCAGATGAATATTTTTGTTGTATGGTGAGGATTGAGTAAAAATGTTGTGTTTACCATGCATTGATTTTTTCCTTTTTATTCCGTGACAAAAATTTTGGAAGAAGGCGGTAAAAAATCATCCAACCAATAAAACAATATTCGTTTTTATTGCTTGATTAAAATTAAAACTGGCCCGTCATTTTGACTTTTCCCCCAGGGATGGCTAGCGAAGTATGTATACTGAATGCAAATTTTGTCTGAAAATAATAAAAACCACACAAACTTGTATAGTTAAGCATTAATTTTCTAAAGCCATTGAGGGGAGAAATTGACCCCCCTAAATGACGTTCCTGAAAAAAAATTTTTGTTGAATGCTAAAAATATATATGCAACATAAAACAAACCCTTTAGTTTACTTATTTCGTTATTTATTTAGTTTAATTATTTTATTATTCATATTTTTGTATTTAGTACCTTTGTTTCCTCCAGTTTATTTTTCATACTGAAAATTGTCAGCTTGTTTCTTTCGTTTTGTTTTTATGTGGCTCGGCCTTTCATTAAATCCCTTTCCTACTTCAAAAGTACTGTTACTTTATTTCTGGGACAGTTTTAAATCAAAAATAATGTTAGTTTATTTTACATTAGAAATAATGTTTACGCTAAATCTGTTTCCTCTTGACGTGTGTTCAGTCCTACCTCTTCCTATTTTTTCCTACTTTTTTAAGTGATTTTTTTTCTACTTTTAAAATTTTTGACTCCTTATTTCTTACTTTTTCCCCCCAAAAAGCAATGTAAAACCTTAAAAGGAACGTAAGGAAGCAAAAAATGAAAAACCTGTACACTGTACATATTTTCCTGATGTTAGTACAAAATAAAAGCGACATATAACGGAAATTTGCAAAAACGGAACACTTCAAAAATAATCGCAGAGACTATTTTTCTTTTCGTACATAAATATGATTATTGTTCATTCTAAATAAGAAACATGATTATAAAATTTATAAAATTTCAGTTTCTTTCCTTGCAAAGAGTGTATTTTCAAAAAAAAAAAAAAAAAAAAACTCGGCAAAAGCTAGATGGGCAAAACGTTCCCCATTTTTGCAGAAAAATCGGAAATAAATTTAAATGCGAGATTCGGTTTTTATTTATTTTTAAAAATTGAGGGGGGGGGGGGGTGGATCCACGAGCAAATATGTACTGCATTTCTTTTTCTTTTTAATAGGTATTTTCTAATCTGACACCGTTGATGTCGAGGAGTTGCTCCCCCCCCCTCACTCTCAATTTGGAGAACAATTTCCGAATGAATATTTTTGTTGTAGGGTGAGAATTGAGAGAAACTACATGCTTTCCCTTTTATGCACAGAGAATCAAGAGTAGCTGATCTTTTTCTTTGATAAAAATGTTATGTTTACCATGTGCATGGGTTTTTTCCTTTTTTTCCCGTGACAAAAATTTTGGAAGAAGGAGGACCAAAAATCATCAAACCAACAAAACAATATTTGTTTTTAAATGCTTGATTAAAATTAAAACTGGCCAGTCATTTTGATTTTTCCCCCGGGGATGGCTAGCGAAGGGTGTATACTGAAAGCAAATTTTGTCTGAAAACAACAAAAACCGCACCAACTTGTATAGTTAAACATTAATATTCTAAAGCCAGAGAGGGGAGGAATTGACCCCACTGACCCCCCTAAATGACGTTCCTGAAGCAAAAATTTTGTTGAATGCTAAAAAATATATAATATAATACAAACCTTTATTTCGTTATTATTTAGTTTAATTATTTTATTATAAATTTTATGTCCCACATTTAAGAACAAATTTATTTCAGTTCTGCATTTTCAATCTTTTTCCTTTTTTTTTTTTTTTCCAAATTCAAACATCTGCCTCTGTTTATGCAAGAAAGAATGTCAGCTTCTGATTATTTTAAACTAAAACTAGTATTTTCAAATGATAAATGAATGCTCTCGAAGGAATGTTTTCGTTTTAACAAAACTAATCTTTAACAAAAATTGTTTTATTACACCAAAATATGAATTTTATTATTATTATTATTATTTTATTTTTTTGCGATCGCTTTATCGTAATTTATTCTTTTACACTTAAATTTTTATTACTGTATTGTTTAAAGGTGTTTCTTTGTTTGGATTTTATTTTCATATTTTTGTATTTAATATCTTTGTTTCCACCAGTTTATTTTTCATACTGAAAATTATCAGCTTTTTTTCCTTCGTTTTGTTTTTATGACTCGGTCTTTCATTAAATCCCTTTAATACTTCAAAAGTACTGTTAGTTTATTTTTTGGACAGTTTTAAATAAAAGATACTAATAATTTATTTTACATTAGAAATAAAGTTTACGCTAAATTTGTTTCCTCTTGACGAGTGTTCAGTCCTATCTGTTCCTATTTTTTCCTACTCTTTTAAGTGAATTTTTCCCTACTTTTCCTACTTTTTTAATTTTTGATTCCTTATTTCCTACTTTTTTCCTCCAAAAAACCACTTCGGGGTCTGCAATAGCTAAGGCATTTGGCATTTTTTTCAACTGTCGCTGTTTTTGAAGCTAAAGACTACGCAATACTGTTTCTCGGTTTTCACCATGTAATCAAATGCACACAATTTCAAACAACTGCCAAATTTTTACTGTTTATTGGAAACATTTCGGGTAGCATCATTGTTGACCCTATTTTGGGACGATTTCTACGGTAAGAAGTTACACATTATACAATAATTTAGATTGCCGGTGTAGCGCTGGATATTATGTATTTGATGGAGATCGGGATTATAAGGGAACTGTTTCACTTTATTTAAAAATAGTTGACCTCACTCGAATTGGATTTTTTGGGAATTATCCAAACTGACTTCTTTACAACTCCTGAAAGTTTTCGTGATTTATTTTTTGTGATTTTTGGGTTTCTTCTCAGTTTTGCCAACATTTCATTTACTCCCCTTCCCCCTACTTTTCAGTTTTAATCATACCTTTTGATACATTTAAGGGGGCAGGCAATTTGAAATGTCGGCAAAACTAGAGACAAACAATGTTTTGGTAACTATTTGATCTCTGCCTGTAATGACCATTAACTTGAATCAATTGAAAAAAAAAACCACATCAACGTGAGCGAAGCCGCGGGCAAAAGCTAGTATTTTCATAATTTTTAAAATCTTGACGTTTTAAAGCAAAAATTTTATCTGACACTTTTTTTAAAAAAATTTAAGCATTTTTTATACTTTATTCTTCTATAATAACACTATAAAATTCTTTAGGCTTAAAACATAAGTATAAAAGATTAAAGTACCAGAAATCTGTCGTCGCAGTTTTTACAGCAGCTCTTCGCTCATTTTCCCGAATTATTAGGGGGAAATGGCTGAGAATTCACCTCGGAGTTTTTTGTAATAAATAAGTTTTACACCTAATACATTGCTTTGTTCTCAAATTTTGGCATTAATTTTCGGGAAGCCAATGTTGTACGTATAAAGCCATCATGGCGTGTTGCTCCACAAACAGATAAAGATGCTTCTGTTACCAACCTAACTGCTCTTTCTACCGCTTGTGTATGACATGGTAAATTCCACAACTCTCACTTTCAATAACGTCACCCGTTTCAGCTACTTTCTCAAGTTCCGCATTGTTTGGTGAGTGGAGGGTCTGTAAGGACGCAATTTTGCCGATTTATCAATTCTGTATAGTCTTTTGCTCGAAAATTTAGAGGTGAAAAGACAAAATCACGAACAGTTTCATTAGTAAGAGTTCAGGCCTTCAGGATTGTTCTGTAGCCTAATTTCCTTACTGAGGATCGCGTGCCGTTCATCATGGCTATCAGCAGGTTTTCTGGATGACCAAAAAAAAAAGAAACCATTTCTTTATACAACAGGGTCAACTATTGATTTCAGTTCATCGCTAAGATATCTTGAGTAGTGGATAACTTCCCAAAGATGTTGTGCACCGGCTGTGCATGAAAGCTCAGTTTTAATCATAAACCAAACTTTTGCATACACTTTTATAATGTATTCTACAATAGTCCCTATTTCTGATTCTTTGTACCAACATACAAACGAAGTACTCTGTTTGCTGTTGTAAGCCACCTAGCATGAGAAAGCTTTCCTGGTGATTTGGTGGACAGTGATGTTGAACAATTTCCTGAATATATTGCTCGACATATTTGATACAAGTATTTTTGGTCAGTGCCAAGTCCGTCTGTATCAACTGTTGACAGATGAAAAGCGATTTTTTTAAAGTTGACAATTGGTACTGCTCACATGTGCCAAGAAGTTTTCCTATAGAACAGGGGCGGCAAATAGGGGGAGCAAGAGGGGGCGGTTGCACCACCAAATATTTTGCGCAGAATATTAAGAAATCAGGAAATTCAATTTACCTAATGCGCAAATCAGTGATCATATGCAATAGGAAGTAAAAAAAATAAATCTGCAGATGATCTTTAGTAAAAGTTGATGAAACTCGGGACCTGTCCAGCCACGAGCAAGTGTTTTTCGCTATTTGGATAAATTCATGAATCATTTTCAGAACTTTCATAATAAAAAAAATAGATGGAGAATAAGTTTGTTTCAACTAAAGAAGAAATTTCCTCATATGGTTTAAATGCATCATACTTGTAAGTGCAGTGTTAAGATGATGCTTTTGCTTCTAATGTGAAAGGGCAGTGCAGTGTGACTGGCCCAATTTTTACGAGAAGTTTCTTGGTATTTTGAGTTCATTGTTGCGCTTATATTTTAAATATACGTTCAGTTAGTGAGTGAACATTGATTCCTCCTGTTAAGAGGCATATTTGAGCAGTTCAATATATTGTATACTTTAATGGAAACTTATTCTTACAAAAGACACGCTATTTTTGAAAAAAATTCGTGCATCAACAGATACTTTTGCTGGGTGAGGTACAAAATGGTCTTCAAAAGTTAAAGCTAGAACTCTTGATTGAGCTTCTATTGAGAGCTTCTTGTTGATTTGGATTTATTGGACATATTAAAAAATAAATAAATAAATTAAGTGACAAAAATCCACATGATGATGCAAAGTCAAATGATCGACTCAATATTTTGTATCAAATAATAGATTCATTCAGTTTCTAATGAAATTAACACAATATTTAGTGATAAATCTAAGTTCAATATTAAATGTGCAGGTTATTGAACAAGATAAATAAAATATTTCAGTTACAAGTAAAAGTTGTTGAACGAAGCAAAAAGAATTGTTTTGCGAAGAGCCAGTGTACTTCAATGATGAAAAATGAAGACTAGAGCACAAATTTTAATCTTGCGTGGTTTTTTTAAAGAGAAAAATTTTAAAGATGCGTTTTCTAACATAACTTTGTAGCTTCAATTATTTTTTCACCGATTCCAATCAACTGAGGTAACTGTGAAAGATCATTTTCGTTTCTCAGAAGATTAGAGAATTTTTTTTTTTTTTTTTTGGTGCATGATGGGACAAGCAAGACTTTCATCTTCAGCTATACTGCCAAGAGCATGCCACTGGATATTGACGGAATATACCAAGATTTCCTCTTCTTCTGGATTCCGAAAATCGTGCATTCAAAATTTACTTTAGAAACAATAGTATCAAGATCTTTTCGGTATAACAGAAAAGATCTTGTTTGTTTCAGTTGACTATAAAATAAATTAAAAGTGTGGATATTTAAATTTGAATTTCTTTAATGACTTTACTTTAAAAAAATGTACTCGCATTTTATTCCACACTGAGAAAATTCATGTTTAAAAAACTCGACCTCCCAAATGAAATGTTGAAATGCCGCCCCTGCTATAGAACCATTATATGTAAAAGGACCTGTAGTGCTTCCATCAAGATGCCGTAACGGATAGCATAAAGGTAGCTCATTGGCGTGCAATTGACATATGAGCCACTGCAACGGCCTTTTTAAATGCAGCTCAAACAATCTTATTACACCACCTTTCACACCAGTACTGACTGCTGTTCCATCTGATCCTACTGCAATTAAATCCACAGTAGATACTTGGGTTGTTTTTAACACTAGGAAGGCCGATATTTCGATATACCTGGAACGGCCGGAAGCGGTCAAAATGACCGTTCTTTAAAAGAAGCTGTAAAACTCGCATAAAAATGTCGAAAACTAAAGAAAGCATTTATATTAGCTTAAATATGACTTATAAATTATTTTACTTTAAAATGTTTAGCTAAATTATTTATTTTATATTAAAACATTTATTTTTTTAAAATGTGACATTGCAAAAACATACTTACAGAAAAGAAAGATTACTCAATCTTGTTTACAATCCATGCATATACTTATTTTTTTGATTTGTCGGTACATGGCCCACAAATGAATTTGTGGCAGTGTTCACATGTATTTGCAGTCTTATTGCCTTTACAATTCTTGACCAGTTGACACTGCTTTCTCTTTGTTCCACGACTCATGGAAACAGTTTTCAGTTCTGTTTTTACAGCTTTTGTGGTTACTTCAAGGTATTTCGATCTCAACTCCTCTGATAATTTTAAGATAAATTCCCTGCGAGTTATATTTACGCTGAATATTTCTTTGCATAGTACCCACGCATTTATTCCAGCTAAATCAAGCACATTGAAAAACACATTTACTGGCCACCGTCTTGAGCATGATTTCACCGAATACTTTCTCGCCATTTGGTCAACCACATCTACCCCATATTTTGTTGAGTTATAAAACGAGATAACTTCTGGAGTTTTTTTCTCTGTATTGGTTACACTCAAATTTGGATGCAGGGAGCTCAAAAGAAGGACATTCTTTTGCTTTTTGCACTGGTATGATGTTAGAGTTATGCCGTCGTTATGCACTGCTTTGCTAGAAAAAAGTGCACCTTTTTTCTTCTTGAAGCTTTCTGGAATTTCCGTTTTTGCTCTTTTGATTGTTCCAACAAAGCTTATGCTTTTCTTCTTCAAATTTTGTGCTAAATTGAGAGAACTAAAGAAATTGTCTGTTGTTACATTCCTTCCACTATTGTAATAGGGTTCCATAAGTCTGTAAACTGCGTGTTCTCCAACAGTTACATTCTCAGGGCGCGTTTCATCTTTTCTCAGGTATGGAAACGCGTTCAAAATGTATTTCGATTTCACATCTGTAGCCAGCCAAAATTTGATACCAAATTTGTCTGGCTTGTTAGGCATATACTGAATAAATTTGCATCGTACTTTAGTTGGAAAGAGTTGCTCATCTATGCAGATATTCTCTCCGGGTTTATAACACAACAAACAGTTCTCAACAAATTCTTCCCAAATTTCGGAAATAAAAGCGAATTTATTCGTTGACAAACGTTGCGACCTTGTAGATTTCATGTCAAACCGCAGGTATCTAAGAATTTCTTTAAATTTCTTTCGAGGCATTGTTTCAGAAAAATATTTATGCCCCCATTTCCTTGACCACAAAGCATCAATAGAAAGCCCTTTAGCTAACATAGCACCTCTAACATAAAGCAAGGAGATAAATGCATCTAGTTCCTCCAATGTCACTTTCCAGTTATCATTTTTGCATCTTGCGCTTTCTGCTTCGGTACACTGTTGTATGTGCTTCAACATTTTTTCATTTATGAAAAGGCGCCAAACACTGGTTGCTGAATCATGATCAGCGTTTCTTTTTGCAAATGATGTGGGGCCACACTTTTCTTTCAAAATATTTTGCGATGGTAGTCTTCCAGGTGTAGTTTGGTCAAGCAATTTCCAAACAGTTCCATTTTTTGCCACTTCGTCTGTCGAGGCATTCTCATCCAAATTATTTATATTCTGTTCAGTTCTTGTTCCTCTGCCTCGAAACTTTTTCCGACCTCGAACAGGTAAGCAAACTTCTTCTGGCTCAGTACTATTTTCAGAGCTTGATTGATAACTCTTATTTTCGTTCAATTCAATTGCATGAAAAGAATTTTCTTCTGTATCAAGTATGCAATCGTCACTTTCAAAATCAGAATTAATAGCATCCGAGCCAGAATCATCCGAAGAAATACTATGCATTATTTGCATAATTTCATCTTGGGTAAGAAATTTTTTCCCAACAGTTCTGCGAGCCATTTTGCAATATAATGTGGAAAAGATAAAATTCGAATTTTCTAACTGGGGGGTCTTGCTTACACAAAAATAGAAAACATCTTTCACATACGCTTTGTTCAAAGCCAATAGAGGAAATGTGACTCGCGTCGTACGAAGGCAAACAAGAAAAGAAAGCAGAAAACAGGAAAATCAAGGTTGAAAACAAGCAAGGAAAAATTCCAAATATCCGCGCATGCGCATATCTTACAGAAACAAGTGTGGCTGAAGGTCACCTTTTTTCAATCACCACGTTTCCCACCCCTCATATACGAAATACGAAAGGAAAAAAAATAATATGAGAGAAAAAGTAAAGCACGGTCATTTTGACCGCTTTTGGCCGTTCTAGGTATATATTAAATTATCTAAGAAACAAGTAAAGATAAATGGATGATTTTTTTAGTAGTAGAAGTTTATTAATATTTAACTAAAGTCAAAAAACATCAAAGGTATTGGTTAAAACCAAAAAATTTTGAGCGCATTTTAAGCGCGTAAACGGTCAAAATGACCGCTCTGGCCGTTCTAGTGATAATAGTCTAATATGCTTGATGACACTTCATTCGCTGTACCAATTCTTCTGTTCTGAGTTTTTCGTTACGATTTCTATTTGGTTCATATATGCTTGGCTAAGTGCCAAGAACAGGCCGATTTGTCAGACTGGGGGTGGGTGATTTAAATAGTTTCATTATATTACAGAGAAGAAGAAAAATAAACATTCGGAGGCAAACGCGCAATTTCAGATTCCCGGCAGGGGTGGTAATATGTAATATGATATAATTATTTTGTTCACAAACAAGGGGTCTTACTATTTACACCACAGGTGATTAAAAAAATACATAAGAAATGAAAAAAAAAGTTTTTTAAAAAAAAAGTCAATTTTTACATATTTATCAAAATTTCAGGGACCTGGCAAAAGGTATAAATCTATTTTAATTACCAAAATTTTTTTTAATGAACATTAGATGTCAAGACACAACTTTTCCCACCACAGGCGATTAAAAATATTATACATAAGATTTAAAAAAAAAAATTAAAAAATGTCAATTTTTACATGTTTGACCAAACTTTAAAGGGCTGGCGGGGGATCTAAATATGTTTTGATTTCCAAAAAAATTTTTATGCGAGCATTTGATGCCAATACACAACTTTTCCCACCACAGGCGTTTTCGATTTCAAAAAAAAGTCAAAATCGACCCACCCTAACATACATGAATCATATATCGTAATTCTATAATTTAAGATTATACATGAAGGAAAATATTTTCGCAATAAAAAGAAAATGAAAACTGAAACGAGTAACCTACTGTTGAAATTCTGATCCGAATGACTCTTCGATTCATGTAAGCAATGGCAAATGGAGCTCTGTCGTCTAACTGCATAAAATTTATGATAGTTCCCTCCCTTGTCCAACAGAAATCTGTTGCTAGAAATCCCCAAGCATTGCAGATCCTTATCCATAAAGAGCATCTTAAAAGGCGTCATTTAAAGCCATAAAACAAGTGTGTGGTCTACATGTACGCTCCCTTTTTTTCTGCTTACCAAAAGATAGTTAGTCAAAAGCTCTTGTACATAGTCTTTCTTGACTCTTATTAATATTCTTAATACCAGTGGCGTACCTAGCATGGGGGGACACCTCCCCCCCCCCCTCCCTCGAAACGCAAAAATAAAAAAAAAGTTTTAGATTGTATGTAAACATGAAAATTTTAGTTTTCAGAAACAACTGTATTCGTGAAAAATAAAATTTTAAGTGGGATAATATACAAAAGACAAAAACATAAAAATGTTTTTTATGTAACTTGCCCTAGACGAATGTGTGCGTCGAGAGATCAAAAAAGGAGGGCGGTCGGTCTGTGAAATTGTTGGCCCCGTAATTACTTTAAACGTATCTCTCACACAGGGAAAGATAATATGTTTTCAGTTTTTTAGTATAAGAGGTCACTACTAAGTCTAAGTATTGACAATATGAACCAGTATAGTAGTATGTATTAATTCCATGATGTGGAGTGGGAAATATTGGGGTCCAGGCGGTCCCACCCCCTGGAAAATTTTCAAATTAAAAGTCTTTAAAATGCATTTCAGCTTCATATTTTTCAAAAACTAGAAATTCCATTTTGGGTGTCACTCCCCCCCCCCCCCTCAGACAGGTCAAACCCGGGGCGGACAGCCCCTCCCCCTTTCGGCCACCTTAGCGACGTCACTAGTAGTAATACCTTAGCGTTTTACTAGCGACATCGTTTATATACATTCCTTCTTCAAACTCAAACTTCGTTTCGCTCATAATGAATGCATTGTCTCATTGATGCAAAATTTATTAATAATAACTTTCATAAGTCAACGAGATAGCAAGGGAGTGGGGGTATAAAACTTCATCTGAGGGAAAACACAGATTAAAAAACTTCCCAAAATGATATAAAGGCAGTATAAAATGTAATAATGTAATGATTTTATGCAGAAATTCAAATATAAATATTTTTAAGATAGTAATTGTAGCTTCGGCAAGGGCGACCACAACCTACCGCCAGAGCGATGATGAACTCCCGCGTCCAAATTCTACGCCCCCACCCCAAGAACGTGACTCCCAAAATGAGATTTAAAAAATCTCTTAAGTTACCTCCCAAAATTTCAATGCCGAAAGTTATGCCATGACCCCCTTCGTTTATGCACACCTCTGGCTAATAAGACAGTGAAAGAATTAAATCTATTTACAAAAACTGGAATATATTTTGAACACAATGCTTGCCAACGGCAAAGATCTTGAACTTCTGTTATGATTTTAATTGACAAAGTAGTGTTTAAAATCGAAAAATGTTTTATCTTTAAAACTGTTCGGCATCTTTATTGTTTAGTCCAGTAATTCCCCTGATGTGCCCCAGGGAGCCCTTCAGTCCTCCTAGGACTACTTCGAAAATTTACTATTTTTGCTCAACTAATTTAGACTTACTATTTATGAAACTTTTTTCCATTTTTTACAGAACCTCTGCAGGATAAATAAGAGGTATTCAATGGAGATACACGACTCGTATTTATTTTTGACTGTCAGTTACAAGTCATACTTTTATTTTGGGAAGGGCGCCATGCAAAAATCTTAGTTCCAAAAAGGGCACTTGACTCAAAAAGTGTAGGAATCACCGTACAGTCCTGTCCTCCTTTTTTTGTGAAGCTACAAAAAATGCGACATCTGTCATTGTGTTCATCCATCCACTAAAATATTGATTTTATGCGGCTTATTTCGACATTACACTATTTTTAATGCGCAGATTTTAAATATTATCATTATTTGTCTTCTTACTTGCTTCTATCGCATTTATGATCGTGAGCAGAACAGGGAATCATGCTATCTGCTCTTACAGCAATTGAAGTACAGTTAATAAATAAAACCATTCTCGTACTCTTGACCATAGAAATGTGCTGTCACTTCCACCGTCACATCCCCTTTTTATTGGGGAAACACCATGCATCCGCTTTTCTCCTCAGAACTGAACCTTGAAGCAATAGATATGCCACCTGGCCTTTATGGGGGTTATAAAAGGGAACAGTGGTGGCTCGTGGGGGAGGGGGGGGGTGGCAGAGATTGGGCCCGGAACTTTTTATTTATTTTCCTTTTTTTTTGTGCGTATAAAAAATGAATTGCACCATATTTTCCTGCGTATAATCCGCGGATTACCTGTTAAAAAATAAAATTAATGTGCTGCGGATTACATGTTGCCGCGGATTATCTGTGCCCCCCCCCCCCCCCAACACGAATGCATTGAACCTCAATATTTACACCAGGATTCGCCGAGACCGTTACCCTGCCTGTAGTTTATTTTATATAGCTTGAATGTTCTTCTTACGTTACCTTATTTAGGCTATGTAAAATAAACAACATACAGGAAAGGACGAAGCCTTCATTTGCCCAAGATTAGACCGACTGCTCCTTTCTTGACTCTTTGTCTTCAAGTAATTAGCATACTATAATGACAATTTCGAGAAGAAGTCATTATTTTTTAGATGATTTTTTACATTAGTTTTAAGTACACCTTAAAAGTTACTTCTTACGTTTTTAATTTACTTGCTAAAATTTATGTTTAATCAAAACTTCATTTTATTGTTTCATATTGTCGGCGGATTATGCAAAGATTTTTTTTTCTTCAGGCCGATTTTTCTAGGAAGGAAATTCCAGGGGAGAGCTCCAGAACCCCTTCTCATAAAAATCTTCCAAGTTTGTCTACAATTGCGTATTTGAAACTGCAATTTTGAAAAATTGGAGAGGGGAGGAGGACTTGATCTCTATTTATTTTTCAGAAAAAAAAAAAAAAAAGAAGAAGAAAAAACGATCGGGGAGAGTTTCGGAGCTCCATCCCTTACCCTAACATCAATAAATGTGTCCTATCCCCTCGTTTTAAGGCCTCAATTTTTACAAATTTCCGCGGAGTTCCCTGTACCGTCCCCCCCCCCCCCACTAACATCACCAAAGACTCTAAAATTGCGTTTTTAGAACTACAAGTTTCAAAATGGAGATATTTGATGAGCAAATCAAACCAATTTAATTGATTAGATTTTTTCCCTCGTTATGTCCCCCTCCCCTTAAAAATTAAGTTATAGTTGCGCCACTGTTGTGTGCTGTGTTGTATGTACGTGCGTGCATATATCGCTACAAGATTTTTTTTTTAATTCAGAACATCTCTTCCCATTGTTACTCAGAAATTATTACTTGTTTTAAATTACTGTTCACGTTATTTTAAAGAAAACGTGACAACTAACGTTCACGTTAATTCAAGGAAAATAAAAAGAGTTCGATATTTTTTTCTTTTTCTGCATAAAAATTCTGAATCTGGCCCACAGACGCCAGCGGATTCATATGCAGAAGGGTACACCCGCATGTAAATCGTTAAGTTTTTTTTTAAAACTGGTTTTTTAATTTATTAATTTTTTTTAAACTTAGTTTATCTGTTTTTATTTTTATTTATTTATTTTTTTAAGTGAATACTGAGATGTATTTTCATCTTTGTTAAAGTTAATTACTGTATATTTTTTGCATATTTCTCTGATCACATTATTTTGCACTTTTGTAATTTGGCCTTGCTTAAATTAAAATTAATTTTACTCATTCAAAATAATTAGCTATTAAAAGATTAAAAATAATATTATTATTAAAATATTAGATTAATATTGCTTTTTAAAATGTATTTATTTATTTTGAAAAACCAGGAGGGGGGGGGGGAGTGCCTCCCTGGCAGCCCCTTATCAGTGCTGCAAGGGAGGCGTGCTGCAGCGCCGGAAAACGTACTTGACATAAATGTGAGGTTAATAATTTTCGCGATGTATTTTGTAGCTTTTCCCTATCTGAATACTTAAATTTTATTTTTGAAAGTCAAGGGATGAAAGTGTAAGTGCACCACATTGCCGGCAGTCAACGACATAAACATGATATTAATATCTTTCGTGATTTACTTAGTTGTTTAAGTATTTTGTAGCTTGTCCTGTGTTTAAAATGAATTTAATTTCATTTGTTTAACACAAATAATTATTTTAAGAAAGTTCAAATAATAAAAAAATATTTAAATTTTTTTCTCTCCAAAAACCGGGGAGAGGGGGAGCCGGGGCGAGTGCACCCGTTATCTGCCCCCCCCCCCCCGCTCACTTTTTCAAGGCACAAGCCGCCACTGGTAGTGGGGGTAAACCTAACCATGAAGCGAGATAATGCAGTGATTAAGGTCTGTTTAGCCTTCGCAATGCTACCAGGTTAAGTTTGTTTCAACTATATATATAGTAGTATATTTTTCGTTATTATCTTTGCCAATAACAGATGATTCGGGCTAAGTAACGAGATACAGGATTTCATCACAAGTAGCTTGTATTCTGTGAAATGTAAATTAGTTAGGGAAAACGTAATATTTAAATGATTATGACTAAATTAGCACACAAATGAATTCCAGAGAGGAACAAAGAAATTTTGTTTTAGTGACAATTGCTTAAAGTGTAAGGCGTTTTTATAGTTTTTTTTTTTTTTTTTTTAGTATGGAGCATTTTGATGAAAAAAATAAGGTGAAGTTTTGTGATTGTTCGTACTATTTCTGAAATACATTTACTCTAAAGAGAATGAAATTAAAAAATTTTGAAAAAAAAAAAGAACCGACTTCAAAATTGCTCTAAAAAGTGAAAAATAATTTTATTCTTTAAACATCATCGATAATACTTTTAAACATAATTTTTGAAGTTGGTTCAAAAACGATAGATAAAATCATTCACAGCCATAACTCAACTACAACTAAAAATTTAACCAGGCCCAGTTTCTTAACTACCACATACATGATTCATTGTTGACAGCATATTTGTGTGTGAGTAACGATATAAAGTTTTTTGAATGATTTTCTGGAAAAAAAAAACAAAAAAGATGAACGAAGCTTGTTTACACTGGTTTTAATTTTTGTTTTTACGCCAAATTCAAAAATTATGTTTAAAAGTATTATCGATGATGTTTAAAGAATAAAATTATTTTTCACTTTGTAGAGCAATTTTGAGGTCGGTTCTTTTTTTTTTTTTTTTTCAAAATTTTTTTATATTTATTTTATTCAATCTAATATTCAGAATTAAAAATGATCGTTTCCTGACTTTTATTTGGCTTATTTATTCATTTGAATAAGGTGTTTTGCCCATACGCCAACTTTAAAATTGTTCTTGGATATCTACTGATTTGCCGCATCTCAAATTGATCAAATTCAAGTGCGCAAACTTCAAAATAATTTATCATTTCGGTGCCTCTCTCAGTAATCCATTCATGATGTGAGCTTTTTTTTCGGTCGTTGTCCGATTTTGGAATTGGGTTCCAACATGTACATAACTGAGTTTGCAAACGCTTTTCGTTATTAAAATTCAGCAGGGAAATGACTTTAAAAATTCTTGATGAATAAAAAATTGCTGACGAAGTATATTTCATGTCGTTCTGCTCTGGTACTGACTGATTTTGTCGACGGTTGTTATGTTTTAATTTTAACATAACGACCGCCAAATAAACTATCATTTTTTACGATGAAGTTACTCAAATGAGTTTTGAAATTTTTGCCATGAAACTTATTACAAGATTTAAATTAATGTGCAATTTTCTTCCGACGAAAAGAGATTTTAATATATATGGAGTTACCTTTAGATGACATAAAGCTCATAACTTCTGAAGATGTCGTGCAGCATTTTATTTACACAGCAAAAGCAATTCCATGAAGTTAAGTCTACGAAGACTAAAAGGATACATTTAAGTGAAGCTTTTACGCATCGATTCATAGGGATCAATAAAATAAATTTTTTCCATTATCTGAAAAGGAGTGAACGAGCTTTTTTTTTTTATGAATGCCAGGAAAAAATCGTTTATACGCGGTCACTGTATTTTCCTTCGAAACATTTATCTTCAAAACAATTTTTGCGTTGCTATAAATTTTCAACAATCACGCACATATTCAGCATCCAGGTACTAAATGATCAGTTTAATTCTTACTGTAAAATGACACCTTTATGCACTTGCATATTTTAAACATTTCTAAACTAAATTATAAATAAATTGCAATATTGATTCAGGCAAATTGCTTCCTGAAATTGAGATTATAAGCAAAACTTTTCCATTGTGCTATAAAATTGATTTACTGCACCAATACCTTAATTTTGTGTGTTACATATAGAAATTCGATTAGTCGCGACAAAACTAGGGAAGTCGAACAGAATCAAGCCATTATTTTCTTGATTTAAATGGCGCAAGAATGCTCTCTGAAAACTCACAGAGGAACAAACAAGGTAATTTTCTGCAGTTTAATTCAGAAAAAAAATGATAAAGAGATTGATGATTATTTTGATGAGTACTCGATTCAATCTGAAGGAAGCGTCTAATTCGAATTCGAAAACAAATCTTCAAAAACCGTTTTCATATTAGGGACATAACGGCAAACATTGTGGAAGCATTTTTACGGTTGAGGAGTCAAAGAAAAGTTTCATCGATAAGATGCAACAGTACTCTGACGTTAAAAGTGTTAGAAATAATCAAAATCATTTTGCAAGAGGAACGAAAGGGTTTGAGGAAAACATAAAGAATAAGAAGAAAAAGATGTATTATGAGACTGATATATCAAATGATCAAAAACTGTTTCAAAGAAATGTAAAAAAGAACAGTTTGAACAATGATCCACCAAACTTTCAAACTCTCGTTACAATATTTCTCAGAAAATCTTCAATTTATGCTTTGAATCAAGTTGGTAATTCGAAGTCTGCGCGACGTAAATTATTCTGGGCAGTTATAATGATAGTCGGCTTAGTCGGAAGTGGATCGCAAATTTATCAATACCTATCAGCGTATTACGCATATCCTGTGGTGGTGAATATGGATACTGTAAATGAATTTAGGCAGGATTTTCCTGCTGTTACCATTTGCAACCTAAACAGTGTGCGAAAGGAATTTGAACATTGTTTGAAGCGTCAACTTAATTACGACAATTGCGCTTCGGTTTCTCCGAACCAGATGGTTCCTGAAAAAACTTCCCCTCATTTGACAAAACCGAATTGTTTTGTTGACAAAATCTACAGTAAGGAGCATCAAGACTTTGCTTACATGGTCAATTCACTTTCTTTTATCAATGAAAGCAGTCGTATTCTTTACGGGCATCAAGCAGAATCTTTTATTCGATCATGTTCCTTCAATGGTGAAAGCTGTTCTCACACGGATTTTCAAGTTTTTAATGACATAGTCAATGGCAATTGCTTTACTTTTAACATGGCTAGTGAGGAAAAAACTCCTATGAAGACATCATTCATCGGACCAAACGGTGGACTTGAACTGGAGTTGAATGTGGAACCTGAAGAATACTTGTCATCAACAAGAAGCATCGGAGCGAAGGTAATTATTCACGATCCTTACCATGATCCGAATACTCAAGATGAAGGTGTTTATGTTAGCCCAGGTTTTGAAACTTCTGTCGCATTGTCGAGGATTACGATGGAACGATTGCCTCCTCCTTACAAGGATCATTGCTTCGATTACAAAGCTGAAGAAAGTCAAAAGAAATGCTCTCTTCGCTGCTTCCAGGAGGCCATTTATGCGCATTGCTTCTGCAATTTTCCTCAAGGCATAATTATTGAAGGGGTTCGAATGTGCGATTTGACTGATCCAGAAGATTTCTGCTGCATGAACCGTAAAGTGGAGGACGAGAATTGCGATTGTCCGCTCCCGTGCACTACTACCAGTTACGAAACCAAACTGTCCACAGCTTTATGGCCTTCGAACGCTTTTTTTCAGGATAATTTTTACTTGCTGTCAGCAGAACTTGGCTTGGATGCGTTTGAGACGTTTCGCGAAGCAAACCTGAGAGTGAAAGTGTATTATGACACCTTAGAACACTCCATATACAAGCAGAAGCCTATGTTTGAGAATTCGGAAGTTTTGAGTCAAATAGGTGGACAGATGAGTTTATGGCTCGGATTCTCCTTGGTTGCTCTATTTGAATGTGTAGAAAATCTGATTCTACTTTGCCAATACCGCAGGGGTAAAGTAGATATAAACAAAGAATCCGAGTCAAAATAAGACTTACATATGCAAACTTTTGAATGTATTACACATTTTTAGTGGCTATAACGATCATAATCGTTTGTCCTTAACCCGAGAGGGATCGCGCGGGGCACGCAGTCACCCCATTCTTATCCAAACACCTGTCTCAGGGTAAATCTTTATCTGTAGTCAATCACCCTTTCAGTATCCTCCTATCTAACAGTCCCCTTGGTAGTTGAAGTGTTATTTTTACTTTTATTTTCTTTCTGCGAGTGAAACAATCATTTCTTGGAATTCACGCGTTAATGGGGTATCTCACTCTCCCCACGCGACTGTTACTCGAAATTTATCATTCTAAGCATCGTAGTTTTGTGTTCTCTAGCTCTCTTTTTGCATTTATATTGCTTTGCGATCTGTATACTGGAGTAAAAACGTAAACTTGCAGACAATGAAAAGGTAGAAAATGATGATTTATAGAAAATTTTAGATAAAACTGATTGGGGTTACTCAGTCACTCCGCGCAATCTCTTTTGTTACTGGGAGTTGCGGGCAGTAACGTAGCTACGCTTTCTACCGCCCGGAGCGGTTCCTCAATTTGCCGCCCTTTTGATGGGAAATAGATTTAATACATTAAAGAGTCGAAAGTATTTTAATAATATTTTAATACAGAAAAAAATAATTTTTTTTCCTTCTTTTTTTTCTTGCAGAAAAAAGAAAGAAAGAAAAAGAAAATCGGAGCTCTACCGAAAAATTCCAAAAGTTAAGTAAAAATTCGGAACTTTAAGCAATTTTTCGTAACGGTTTATAGAAAAAAAGCTTTGAGCTCCCTGCAGATTTTTTTTTTTTTTTTTTTTTCAAAATTAAAATTAGTGTTATGCTTTTCTGGTGACGTTAGGGAGATTGGCAGTTCGCAAGGAAATTTTCCGAAATTGAAGTCTTAAAAAAGCAATTATAGGCTATCTTTGGATACGAGTAGATATTGGGGAAGGTTCAGCGGCGCTGTCCGGAAAGCTTTTCAACTAAACTGAAATGCACGTAAATGCAGGCTGTGTCTATCGGTGTAAAGGCCTCCCCTAACTAAAACAAAGACAACTGAAGACAACTCCTCCACTTCTCCCCCGAATGGTAACAAGATCTTATCAGTTTTGGTGAGAGATGTGGAGTGACTTTCCAATGCCATCCAACCAAGAAACCCGGAACAACAGCTGACTTAATTGAAATTTTGACAAAATACAGTAAAAACACCATCAAAAGCAACATTTTGTGTACATAATTAAGGTTGTTTGCAATTTAAAGAAAAACATATAAATGATTTTTCTTCAAATTGTCTATCTTTGATGACGTTAAGGAGAATAGGGAATGTACGCGAGCTCTCGAGAAATTTTCCGATGCCGAAGTTTCAGAAACGGAATTGTATGTTATCTTTGATGGCATAAGTTTCCAACTACTATTTCCAAAAATGCTGGGAAGTCAGATAATTTTCCCGTCTTCCTATCAAACTTTTTGAAAAAGACGTCCTAAAAACGCGACTTTAGCCGTTGTTTGACGGACAGCGTCATGAGAGAGAGCTCGGAGGGGGGGGGGGAGGGGGTTCCCACCCGAAATCTGTTTCGCCCCCCGAAATCTTTTTCGAAACTGTTGCTCATTTTAAGCTCTTTATCACTGAGAAAAGAAGGTTTTGCGGTCTTCCTTTAGAAATTTCTAAAAACAAAATTTGAAACCAACTGTGATGACGTTAGAATCGGGCACATTTGGGGTACACCTTAGAATTTTTTCTGAAATTTAAGTTTCAAAAACCCAACGTTATTCTATTTTTTGGAGACATTGGATGCGATGGGGATTTTAAAGTTCAAAGTTGATGTCCTTAATACACATTTTAGACTATCTTTCTTTAACTACATTGAAGCAAGAGTCAGGGTTTGACCGCCCTCAGGAATTTGTTGGTACTGAAATTTTAAAAACTCAATATTAGGCTAAAAGATGAGATGTAAAGGGATGGGATGTTCGTTATCCTTTGGAAATGTTTCGAGACTCAAGGCCTAAAACTGCACTATTGGGCTGTTTGGTGATGTTAAGATAGGAAGGCTCTTCCCGTAAAATGCGACACCGCCCTCAGTCTGTAGCTTCAGACGAAGGAGGAGAAAAAACAAACAATATAATGCTGAGATGTCCACAAGAACAACAAATGTTTTGTATTTGAGAAATTTTAATATTATATTCGTACTACAACGTTAGAATCAAAATATCTTTTTTTTTTTACTCAAAAAAAAAAAAGAGAGATCAAAAGCATGATTTACTTATTGGGAAAACGCGTTAAATTTTTTCGCATCAAAAGTGTGAAATTGCCGCCCCTCAAAAAGTGCCACCAGGGGCGGACCACCCCCTCCGCCCCTCCCTTGCTACGCTTCGCCACTGGGTGCGCGATCTCTCTCTTGTTAATGAATTCTTAACGACTTCTTAATGAATTGTTAAATCCTATACTGTTCCCTCGCAGAAACGAAAAGGAAACCAAAATAAAAATGTCGGAATAGCACGATTTGAAATGGCGTTAAGCAGTGGTACCCAACCTACGGCCTGTAGGTTGGGTACCACTGCTGCATCCAGCCAGGGAAGCTGATCCGTTGTTCTGTTCAATGTTACAAATCGAAAAGCTCGATTAGTGACAATGTCACAAGTATGGAGTCAAATATTGTATTGGTTACTAAAGACATGCATTTAATAAAATGAGTAACGATAGCAGCAATTACTGGTTTGTAAGTGTACTTCCTTTTTCCATATTTCCCATTGTTATTTACAAAATAGTCATATGTTTTGAAATTTTATGTGTGTTCCGGTGAGATGCCTTTTAGTATGAGTTGCGGCTCTAGTAAAAAAAAAAAAAAAAAGCTGGACACCACAGTCTTAGACAACGGATTTAGCTTCTAGTAAAAAGTCATCATTTCTGGAAGGGGGGATTTATAATAAGCATCATATTTGGTTATGAATTGGGTTCTGGAACGAAGTTTTTCAGAAATAAGTTCCCCAATTGCAGTTTTGGACTATCTTTAAGCCAGTGGGATTCGAGCCCGCGTCCAATTTCGTAGACCAGAACACTCAGACCTCGTTTATCGGAGCAAGGCAGATCCTTGAGTCCAGCGCCTTAAACTGCTCGGCCATCCTGACAGACTCTTAATCTTGAACAAACCCTATATTTTGTCTGAAAATTCTTATATTTTTTTAAGTGTGTTCATTTAATTTTTAAACCGCTTTAAAAGTAAAAACAATTATAACTTTAATGCACAAAGAAAATACTGTTAAAAATGCTTCTCAGAAGTGGGATTCGAATCCACGCTTACATTCGTAGACCAGAACACTCAGACTCCGCTTATCGTAGCAAGGGACTACCTTGACCTCACCTTGAGACTGATTCCTTAGATCGCTCGGCAATCCTGACATACTCTTAAACCTGAATAAACACTATATTTTGTATGAAAACTCCTATCTATTATTTAAAAAAAAATTCATTTTATTTTTAAAGGGCTATAGAAATAAGAACAGTTATGAGATTAATTTTAAAAAAGAAATGAACCTGAAAAAATATTCTTAACGGAAGTGGGATTCGAACCCACGTCCACATTCTTGGACCAGACCAGGGCCGCGCCAACCCTATGTGCAACGTCGTGCGGCGCACGACGGCCACAGACTCAAAAAGGCGCCGAGCTCTACCAATCAAAAATGCTGCAAATGGGGGGGGGGGGGGAATCTCAAACCAACCAAAAAAAAAATTGAACTTTTTATTATGCCTCTAAAAGTAGCGGTAAAATTATACTGCTCATTGAAACAAGCAATCCTACTTGATGCCTATCTATAAGGAAAAATTTTTGCCTTGTTGTGTCTAAATATGGTTATCAAAAGCGCAATCCTTTACACTGAAAATACATGATGCTAATTGATGCATACATTAGCAATTTTCTTCATACGAGGTAGTGAGAAGAAGCAAAGGGATTTAAGTGGACATTTTCAAGTTTTGAGTAAAACGCGTTTAAAGATAACATCCTAGGTAGACTTTCATTGAAATTTTTTTCTAAATCGTGCTGTAAAGCAGCAACTACCAGGACTACTAGCACCATCTCTTGCCCCAAGACAGAGGAGAGGTTCACCTACCATGTGTACTGGTTATCTCCAAATTTTTAATTTTGGCAATTACATCCCTTTCCTTCTCACTGTCTCATATGTGGAGTCATGAATGTTATTTCGGTATGTCTATAATTTCACAAGGCTGCGAACATACGAAGCAGCGCTAGAAACTTGCTATTTCCCATTTTGGTTCTTGCGATGAATATGTTATATTATAATTCGTGCAATGTGTCTTTTTGTGATTTAACTATTGTTCGTGGTTTTTGTGATTTAACTCCACTGCATCATGTTATCATACATAAAAAAAATACGGTAAGCACATTTGCATATTATTTACTTGTGCGTAATATGCATATTTTGTCGACAATAATTTAGATTTACATTTTAGTTCCGAAAAATAACGACTTGACCATAATCACTCAATTCCTCCACCCCCGTTTTCTTCTGCTATTTGTGCTTATATTATTAAATTAAAGACAGAGCTTTGGACAATGTGTTTGTTTTAGATATTAAATTCAATGACTTTTTAACGATTTCGTATTTTAGAATTATTCGTTTTACCGGCAAGTTTCAGTTTCAGATTTTAAGGTGAAATATCCTCTACAATATCGTCCTTCAATTTAGAAATATAATGAGTACACTCCTATTCTGTGACGCAACCAGAGGAGGGTAGAGGTCCACTGGGCACCCCTCTGGTTGCATCACCCCGTGCCCCCTCCCACTCCTCCTCCAGAATGCTTATTTGAATGGTTTTCAAAAATATTTACTATTGAAGGGGGGAAAACGCGTCTTTGGAAAACAAAGGGATTTTAAAAAGAAAAAATAATGATGTTGGGGTAAAACTTGAATTTCTTTTAAAAAGAAATCTTGGAGTTAAAAATTCTCAATAGCTTCAGCTAATTAGTGAGCTACTTCCGCAACGTCCTATTTCTTTTCTTTTTTCCTTATTATTTTTCTTTTTTCTAGTTCACCTAAAAATAAGAAAGTTTTCAAAATGCTACTCCTCCGAATCTCCCCCCTCCGTTCCAAGCCAAAAGCATTACGGAGCATCTTAAATTTGGTTTCCAGATCTCCAATTTCGCGAGAGCTCCGAATACGAAACAGCATTGCTTGAAACTGCTTTCTAAAATCACTCAAAATTGCATTTTTAGAGCTTCAATTTCGAAAGATTGCCGGCGCTATTGTTACTAAATACTGTCTAACCAAGGATTGTACGGAAAGGCAAACATCCGGTTTACACGCGGAAATGGAAGCATCTATTAGTTTTCAGGGATGTCAGATTTTGCAGATGTATGTAAGCCTATAAATTAAGCAGAGTCTCATTCAAATGAGTGGAATACGCAATAAAAATTATTATTTTCCCCCTCATTCAGATGGAATCGCCTAAACTGGATGTTTGCCAATTCCATACAATCCGCGGTCCAACAATATGGTCTTACAATCGCGTATTTAAACTTCAATTTCAGAAAATATTCGGGCAAGCGCCTCCGAACCTCCTTCCTTAAATATCATTAAAAATTAGGTTTTTTTAAACATGACTTATGAAAAATTAAGTTAGAATAGCCTTTGAACAACTTCTCCTTATATCATAGAATCCTGCTTAGGTTTTTAGGACTAAAATTTTGAAAAACTTTACTCGGGGAACTACTACAGAATTCCCTTCTTGCAAAAATCTCCAAAGTTGTCTACAATTGCGATTTTCCTCGTACGCCAGAGCATAGAGGCGCCCAAAAAACATTTGCACGACGGCGCCGAACAGGCTTGGCGCGGCCCTGCTTAGACCGCTCGGCCATCCTCACACTCAAAAATACCATATTTTGTTTGAAATTTTATATAAATTTGAAAAGGTTTTTCATTTTATTTTTGAAGTGCTTTAGAAATAAGAACAGTTATGAGATTAATTTCAAAAAAGGAAAAACCTGAAAAAATACTCCTGTCAGAGGTGGGTTTCGAACCCACGTCCACATTCGTGGACCAGAACACTCTGACTCCGCTTATCGGAGCAAAGGATCTCCTTGAGTCTGGCGTCTTAGACCGCTCGACCATCCTTATTCTCTTGCAACACAAAAATACGATATTTTCTTTGAAATTTTATATAAATTTTAAAAGGATTTTCATTTTATTTTTAAAGCGCTTTAGAAATAATAACAGAAATGAGATTAATTTTGGAAAAGAAAGAAACCTGAAAAAATACTCTTGTCAGAACTGGGATTCGAACCCACATTCGTGGACCAGAACACTCAGACTCCGCTTATCGGAGCAAAAGAGGTCTTGAGCCTGACGCCTTAGACCAATCGGCCATCCTCACACTATCTTGCAACTGAAAAAAAAAAAACGATATTTTGTTTGAAATTTTACATACATTTTAAAAGGTTTTTCATTTTATTTTTTAAGCGCTTTAGAAATAAGAACAGTTATGAGATTAATTTAAAAAAAGGAAAAACCTGAAAAAAATATTCTTGTCAGAAGTGGGATTCGAACAAACGCCAACATTCATGGACCAGAACACTCAGACTCCGCTCATTGGAGCAAGGGAGATCATTAAGTCTGGCGCCTTATACCGCTCGGCAATCCTGACACTCTCTTGCAAATGAAAAAATAAGATATTTTGTTTGAAATTTTATATAAATTTAAAAAGGTTTTTTTATTTTGGTTTTAGAGCACTTTAGAAATAAGAACAGTTATGAGATTAATTCTAAAAAAGAAAAAAACCCTAAAAAAATACTCTTGTCAGAAGTGGGATTCGGACCCACGCCCAAATTTGTCGACCAGAACACTCAGAATCCACGTGTCGGTGCAAGAGAGATCCTTGAATCTGGCGCCTTAGACCGCTCGGCCATCCTGACACTCGCTTTCCTGTGAAAAAATACGATATTGTGTTTAAAATTTTATATAAATTTTAAATGCAGTTTCATTTTATTTTTAAAGCGCTTTAGAAATAAGAACAGTTATGAAATTAATATTTAAAAAGAAAAAAAACCTGAAAAAATACTCGTGTCAGAAATGATTTGAATCCACGCCCACATTCGTGGACCAGAACGCTCAGACTCCGCTTATTGGAACAAGGTAGATCCTTGAGTCTGGCACATTAGATCGCTCGGCAATCTCACACTTCTTTCCAAAAGAATAAACCCTGTACTCTGTTTGAAAATGTTTATAAATTCTTAAAAGTTTTTTTTTTTCATTTTATTTTTAAAGCGCTTTAGAAGTAAGCACTGTTATTAATTTAACTTTAAAAAAGAAGATAAACTTTAAGAAAATTTTCTTCAGAAGTGAAACTTGAACCCACGTAAGATTTCGTTTACCAGAACACTCAGACACCGTTTATCGGACCAAGGGAGATCCTTGAGTCGGGCACCTTAGACCGCTCGACCATCCTTACACTCTCTTGCAACTGAAAAAATACGATATTTTGTTTGAAATTTTATATACATTTTAAAAGGATTTTCATTTTATTTTTGAAGCGCTTTAGAATTAAGAACAGTTATGAGATTAATTTTAAAAAATCAAAAACCAAATCTAACTTTTTCCATCTTTAATTTAGAAAATTAGAGAGGGATTAGACCCTCAGAATGTCCACCACCCTACCGATATTTTTTGTGGGTAGGCGCCAATGGGATGAAGTCAAGTGCCCTACTTTATATCAATGCCTAGCCACGGCACTGCACAACGAGTTCCCAAAAATAGAACTGTAAAAATGTCGCTCACCGAAGACAAGTGACGTCATCTGATTGAACCAGAAAATTTGTGTACCAATTCTTAGATTGACTTTGAAAATGCCATGCCACATATTATTTGTTTGTATAAATCAGAAAATATATGTAAATTGGCATTTTCAAGGTTCAAAAATCTGAACTTTTATTTATTTATTTCTGTTCTGGAAAGACGGGGGGGGGGGGGGGCTCCCTGGAATTACATACAGCCTGGATCACCAGTGACGTTTAACCGCCCCCCCCGCCCAATAATTTTTGCAAGTCGGCGCCCCTGATCCTCAAACTCTCTTGCAACTGAAAAAATACGATATTTTGTTTGAAATTTTACATAAAATTTAAAAGGTTTTTAATTTTATTTTTGAAGCGCTTTACAAATAAGAACAGTTATGAGATTATTTTAAAGAAAGGGAAAACCTGAAAAAATACTCTTGTCAGAAGTGGGATTTGATCCCACGCCCACATTCGTGGACCAGAACACTCTGACTCCTTTTATCGAAGCAAGGGAGATCCTTGAGTTTGGCGCTCTTTAGCATATGAAAAAATACGATATTTTGTTTGAAATTTTATATAAAATTTAAAAGATTTTTCATTTTATTTTTAAAGTGCTTTAGAAATAAGAACAGTTATGAGATTAATTTTAAAAAAGAAAAAAAACGAAAGTCCTGTCAGAAGCGGGATTCGATCCCGCGCCTACATTCGTGGACCAGAACACTCAGTTTCCGCTTATCGGAGCAAGAGAGACCCTTGAGTCTGGCGCCTTAGACCGCTCAGCCATCCTGACACTCTCGTGCAACTTAAAAAATACGATATCTTGTTTGAAATTTTATATAAATTTTAAAAGGGTTTTCTTTTTATTTTTAAAGCGCTTTTGAAATAAGAACAGTTATGAGATTAATTTTAGGAAAGAAAAGAACCTAAAAAATTACTCTTGTTAGAAGTGGAATTCGACCCCACGCCCACATTCGTGGACCAGAACACTCGGACTCCGCTTATCGGTGGAGGGGAGATCCTTGAGTATGGCGCCTTAGACCGCTCAGCCATCCTGACTTCCTCTCGCTACTGGAAAATACCATATTTTAATTAAAATTGTATATAAATTTTAAAAGGTTTTTCGTTTTATTTTTAAAGCGCATTAGAAATAAGAACAGTTTTGAGATTAATTTTAAGAAAGAAAAAAACCCTGAAAAAATACTCTTGTCAGAAGTGGGATTCGAACCCACGCCCACATTTGTGGACCAGTACACTCATACTTCTTTTATCGGAGCAATGGAGATCCTTCAGACTGGCATCTTAGACCGCTCGGCCATCCTGCCACTCTTGTGCAACTAAAAAAATACGATATCTTGTTTGAAATTTTATATAAATTTTAAAAGGATTTTCTCTTAATTTTTAAAGCGCTTTCGAAATAAGAACAGTTGTGAGATTAATTTAAGGAAAGAAAACAACCTGAAAAATTACTCTTTTCAGAAGTGGCATTCGAACCCACAACCACATTCGTGGACCAGAACACTCAGACTCCGCTAATCGGAGCAAAAGAGATCCTTGAGTCTAGCGCCTTAGACTGTTCGGTCATCTTGACCCTCTCGTGTAATTGAAAAAATATGATATCTTGTTTGAAATTTTATATAAATTTTAGAAAGGATTTTCTTTTTATTTTTAAAGCGCTTTAGAAATAAGAACAGTTATGAGATTAATTTTAGGAAAGAAAACAACCTGAAAAAATACTCTTGTCAGAAGTGGCATTCGAACCCACAAGCAGATTCGTGGACCAGAACACTCAGACTCCGCTTATCGGAACAAAAGAGATTGTTGATTCTCGCGCCTTAGACCGCTCGATCATCCTGACACTCTCGCGCAATTGAAAAAATACGATACCTTAATTAAAATTTTATATAACTTTTAAAATATTTTTCATTTTATTTTTAAAACGCAGAGAAGTAAGAAGAATTAGGAGAATAATTTTAGAAAAGAAAAAACCTCTTTGCAGAAGTAGGATTCGAACCCTCGCCCACATTCGTGGACCAGAACACTCAGACTCCTTTTATCGAGGTAACTAAGATCCTTCAGTCTGGCGCCTTGGACCGCTCGGCCATCCTGACACAAACTTCCAAAGGAATAAACCCTGTACTCTGTTGAAAATGTTTATAAATTTTTAAATGTTTTTTTCATTTTATTTTTAAAGCGAATTAGAAGTAAGCACTGCTTTTAATTTAACTTTAAGAAAAGAAGATATTCCTTTAAAAAATACTCTTGTCAGAAGTGGGATTCGAACCCACGCCCACGTTCGTGGACCAGAACACTCAGACTCCGCTTATCGGAGCAAGGAAGATCCTTGAGTCTGGCGCCTTAGACCGCTCGGCCATCCTAACACTTACTTCCATCGGAATAAACCCTGTACTTTGTTTCAAAACGTTTATAAATTCTAAAAAGTTTTTTTCATTTTATTTTTCAAGCGCTTTAGAAGTAAGCACTGCTATAAATTTAACTCTAAACAAGAACATATACCTTTTAAAAATACTCTTGACAGAAGTGGGATTCGAACCCACGCCCACGTTCGTGGACCAGAACACTCAGACTCCGCTTGTCGGAGCAAGGGAGGTCCTTAAGTCTGGCGCCGTAGACCGCTCGGCCATCCTGACACACTCTCGCAATTGAAAGAATACGATGTTCTGTTTGAAATATTATACAACATTTAAAAGGTTTTTTATTTTAGTCTTAGAGCGCTTAAGAAATAAGAACAGGTATGAGATTAATTTTAAAAAAGAAAAAAAGCACAGAAAAATTACTCTTGTCACAAGTGGGATTCGAACCCACGCCCACATTTATGGACCAGAACACTCAGACTCCTTTTATGGGAGCAAGGGAGATCCTTGAGTCTGGCGCCTCAGACCGCTCGGCCACCCTGACACTTACTTCCCTCGGAATAAACCCTGTACTTTGTTTGAAAATGTTTATAAATTCTAAAAAGTTTTTTTCATTTTATTTTTCAAGCGCTATAGAAGTCAGCACTGCTTTTAATTTAACTTTAAAAAAAGAAGATATTCCTTTAAAAAATACTCTTGTCAGAAGTGGGATTCGATCCCACGCCCACATTCGTGGATCAGAAAACTCAGACTCCGTTTATCGGAGCAAGGGAGATTCTTGAGACTGGCGCCTTAGACCGCTCGGCCATCCTGAAACGTCTTTCTATCGGAATAAACCCTGTACTTTGTTTGAAAATATTTATAAATTCTAAAAAGTTTTTTTTATTTTATTTTTCAAGCGGTTTAGAAGGAAGCACTGCTTTTAATTTATCTTTAAAAAAGAAGATATTACTTTAAAAAGTACTCTTGTCAGAAGTGGGATTCGAACCCACGCCCACGTTCGTGGACCAGAACACTCAGACTCCGCTTATCGGAGCAAGGAAGATCCTTGAGTCTGGCGCCTTAGACCGCTCGGCCATCCTGACCCTTACTTCCATCGGAATAAACCCTGTACTTTGTTTGAAAATGTTTATAAATTCTAAAAAGTTTTTTTCATTTTATTTTTCAAGCGGTTTAGAAGGAAGCACTGCTTTTAATTTAACTTTAGAAAAAGAAGATATTCCTTTAAAAAATACTCTTGTCAGAAGTGGGATTCGAACCCACGCCCACGTTCGTGGACCAGAACACTCAGACTCCGCTTATCGGAGCAAGGAAGATCCTTGAGTCTGGCGCCTTAGACCGCTCGGCCATCCTGACCCTTACTTCCATCGGAATAAACCCTGTACTTTGTTTGAAAATGTTTATAAATTCTAAAAAGTTTTTTTCATTTTATTTTTCAAGCGGTTTAGAAGGAAGCACTGCTTTTAATTTAACTTTAGAAAAAGAAGATATTCCTTTAAAAAATACTCTTGTCAGAAGTGGGATTCGAACCCACGCCCACGTTCGTGGACCAGAACACTCAGACTCCGCTTGTCGGAGCAAGGGAGGTCCTTAAGTCTGGCGCCGTAGACCGCTCGGCCATCCTGACACACTCTCGCAATTGAAAGAATACGATGTTCTGTTTGAAATATTATACAACATTTAAAAGGTTTTTTATTTTAGTCTTAGAGCGCTTAAGAAATAAGAACAGGTATGAGATTAATTTTAAAAAAGAAAAAAAGCACAGAAAAATTACTCTTGTCACAAGTGGGATTCGAACCCACGCCCACATTTATGGACCAGAACACTCAGACTCCTTTTATGGGAGCAAGGGAGATCCTTGAGTCTGGCGCCTCAGACCGCTCGGCCACCCTGACACTTACTTCCCTCGGAATAAACCCTGTACTTTGTTTGAAAATGTTTATAAATTCTAAAAAGTTTTTTTCATTTTATTTTTCAAGCGCTATAGAAGTCAGCACTGCTTTTAATTTAACTTTAAAAAAAGAAGATATTCCTTTAAAAAATACTCTTGTCAGAAGTGGGATTCGATCCCACGCCCACATTCGTGGATCAGAAAACTCAGACTCCGTTTATCGGAGCAAGGGAGATTCTTGAGACTGGCGCCTTAGACCGCTCGGCCATCCTGAAACGTCTTTCTATCGGAATAAACCCTGTACTTTGTTTGAAAATATTTATAAATTCTAAAAAGTTTTTTTTATTTTATTTTTCAAGCGGTTTAGAAGGAAGCACTGCTTTTAATTTATCTTTAAAAAAGAAGATATTACTTTAAAAAGTACTCTTGTCAGAAGTGGGATTCGAACCCACGCCCACGTTCGTGGACCAGAACACTCAGACTCCGCTTATCGGAGCAAGGAAGATCCTTGAGTCTGGCGCCTTAGACCGCTCGGCCATCCTGACCCTTACTTCCATCGGAATAAACCCTGTACTTTGTTTGAAAATGTTTATAAATTCTAAAAAGTTTTTTTCATTTTATTTTTCAAGCGGTTTAGAAGGAAGCACTGCTTTTAATTTAACTTTAGAAAAAGAAGATATTCCTTTAAAAAATACTCTTGTCAGAAGTGGGATTCGAACCCACGCCCACGTTCGTGGACCAGAACACTCAGACTCCGCTTATCGGAGCAAGGAAGATCCTTGAGTCTGGCGCCTTAGACCGCTCGGCCATCCTGACCCTTACTTCCATCGGAATAAACCCTGTACTTTGTTTGAAAATGTTTATAAATTCTAAAAAGTTTTTTTCATTTTATTTTTCAAGCGGTTTAGAAGGAAGCACTGCTTTTAATTTAACTTTAGAAAAAGAAGATATTCCTTTAAAAAATACTCTTGTCAGAAGTGGGATTCGAACCCACGCCCACGTTCGTGGACCAGAACACTCAGACTCCGCTTATCGGAGCAAGGAAGATCCTTGAGTCTGGTGCCTTAGACCGCTCGGCCATCCTGACACTTACTTCCATCGGAATAAACCCTGTACTTTGTTTGAAAATGTTTATAAATTCTAAAAAGATTTTTTCATTTTATTTTTCAAGCGGTTTAGAATTAAGCACTGCTTTTAATTTAACTTTAAGAAAAGAAGATATTCCTTTAAAAAATACTCTTGTCAGAAGTGGGATTCGAACCCACGCCCACGTTCGTGGACCAGAACACTCAGACTCCGCTTATCGGAGCAAGGAAGATCCTTGAGTCTGGCGCCTAAAACCGCTCGGCCATCCTGACCCTTACTTCCATCGGAATAAACCCTGTACTTTGTTTGAAAATGTTTATAAATTCTAAAAAGTTTTTTTCATTTTATTTTTCAAGCGGTTGAGAAGGAAGCACTGCTTTTAATTTAACTTTAAAAAAAGAAGATATTCCTTTAAAAAACACTCTTGTCAGAAGTGGGATTCGAACCCACGCCCACGTTCATGGACCAGAACACTCAGACTCCGCTTATCGGAGCAAGGAAGATCCTTGAGTCTGGCGCCTTAGACCGCTCGGCCATCCTGACTTTTACTTCCATCGGAATAAACCCAGTACTTTGTTTGAAAATGTTTATAAATTCTAAAAAGTTTTTTTCATTTTATTTTTCAAGCGCTTTGGAAGTCAGCACTGCTTTTAATTTAACTTTAAAAAAAGAAGATATTCCTTTAAAAAATACTCTTGTCAGAAGTGGGATTCGAACCCACGCCCACGTTCGTGGACCAGAACACTCAGACTCCGCTTATCGGAGCAAGGGAGATTCTTGAGACTGGCCTTAGACCGCTCGGCCATCCTGAAACGTCTTTCCATCGGAAAAAACCCTGTACTTTGTTTGAAAATATTTATAAATTCTAAAAAGTTTTTTTCATTTTATTTTTCAAGCGGTTTAGAAGTCAGCACTGCTTTTAATTTAACTTTAGAAAAAGAAGATATTCCTTTAAAAAATACTCTTGTCAGAAGTGGGATTCGAACCCACGCCCACGTTCGTGGACCACAACACTCAGACTCCGCTTATCGGAGCAAGGAAGATCCTTGAGTCTAGCGCCTTAGACCGCTCGGCCATCCTGACACTTACTTCCATCGGAATAAACCCTGTACTTTGTTTGAAAATGTTTATAAATTCTAAAAAGATTTTTTCATTTTATTTTTCAAGCGGTTTAGAATTAAGCACTGCTTTTAATTTAACTTTAAGAAAAGAAGATATTCCTTAAAAAAATACTCTTGTCAGAAGTGGGATTCGAACCCACGCCCACGTTCGTGGACCAGAACACTCAGACTCCGCTTATCGGAGCAAGGAAGTTCCTTGATTCTGGCGCCATAGACCGCTCGGCCATCCTGACACTTACTTCCATCGGAATAAACCCTGTACTTTGTTTCAAAACGTTTATAAATTCTAAAAAGTTTTTTTCATTTTATTTTTCAAGCGCTTTAGAAGTAAGCACTGCTATAAATTTAACTCTAAACAAGAACATATACCTTTTAAAAATACTCTTGCCAGAAGTGGGATTCGAACCCACGCCCACGTTCGTGGACCAGAACACTCAGACTCCGCTTATCGGAGCAAGGAAGATCCTTGAGTCTGGCGCCTAAAACCGCTCGGCCATCCTGACCCTTACTTCCATCGGAATAAACCCTGTACTTTGTTTGAAAATGTTTATAAATTCTAAAAAGTTTTTTTTCATTTTATTTTTCAAGCGGTTGAGAAGGAAGCACTGCTTTTAATTTAACTTTAAAAAAAGAAGATATTCCTTTAAAAAACACTCTTGTCAGAAGTGGGATTCGAACCCACGCCCATGGACCAGAACACTCAGACTCCGCTTATCGGAGCAAGGAAGATCCTTGAGTCTGGCGCCTTAGACCACTCGGCCATCCTGACTTTTACTTCCATCGGAATAAACCCTGTACTTTGTTTGAAAATGTGTATAAATTCTAAAAAGTTTTTTTCATTTTATTTTTCAAGCGCTTTGGAAGTCAGCACTGCTTTTAATTTAACTTTAAAAAAAGAAGATATTCCTTTAAAAAATACTCTTGTCAGAAGTGGGATTCGAACCCACGCCCACGTTCGTGGACCAGAATACTCAGACTCCGCTTATCGGAGCAAGGGAGATTCTTGAGACTGGCGCCTTAGACCGCTCGGCCATCCTGAAACGTCTTTCCATCGGAATAAGCCCTGTACTTTGTTTGAAAATATTTATAAATTCTAAAAAGTTTTTTTCATTTTATTTTTCAAGCGGTTTAGAAGTCAGCACTGCTTTTAATTTAACTTTAGAAAAAGAAGATATTCCTTTAAAAAATACTCTTGTCAGAAGTGGGATTCGAACGCACGCCCACGTTTTTGGACCAGAACACTCAGACTCCGCTTATCGGAGCTAGGAAGATCCTTGAGTCTAGCGCCTTAGACCGCTCGGCCATCCTGACAATTACTTCCATCGGAATAAACCCTGTACTTTGTTCGAAAATGTTTATAAATTCTAAAAGATTTTTTCATTTTATTTTTCAAGCGGTTTAGAAGGAAGCACTGCTTTTAATTTAACTTTAAGAAAAAAAGATATTCCTTTAAAAAATACTCTTGTCAGAAGTGGGATTCGAACCCACGCCCACGTTCGTGGACCAGAACACTCAGACTCCGCTTATCGGAGCAAAGGAGATTCTTGAGACTGGCGCCTTAGACCCCTCGGCCATCCTGAAACGTCTTTCCATCGGAATAAACCCTGTACTTTGTTTGAAAATATTTATAAATTCTAAAAAGTTTTTTTCATTTTATTTTTCAAGCGGTTTAGAAGTCAGCACTGCTTTTAATTTAACTTTAGAAAAAGAAGATATTCCTTTAAAAAATACTCTTGTCATAAGTGGGATTCGAACCCACGCCCACGTTTTTGGACCAGAACACTCAGACTCCGCTTATCGGAGCAAGGAAGTTCCTTGATTCTGGCGCCATAGACCGCTCGGCCATCCTGACACTTACTTCCATCGGAATAAACCCTGTACTTTGTTTCAAAACGTTTATAAATTCTAAAAAGTTTTTTTCATTTTATTTTTCAAGCGCTTTAGAAGTAAGCACTGCTATAAATTTAACTCTAAACAAGAACATATACCTTTTAAAAATACTCTTGCCAGAAGTGGGATTCGAACCCACGCCCACGTTCGTGGACCAGAACACTCAGACTCCACTTGTCGGAGCAAGGAAGATCCTTGAGTCTGGCGTCTTAGACCGCTCGGCCATCCTGACACTTACTTCCATCGGAATAAACCCTGTACTTTGTTTGAAAATGTTTATAAATTCTAAAAAGTATTTTTCATTTTATTTTTCAAGCGCTTTAGAAGTCAGCACTGCTTTTAATTTAACTTTAAAAAAAGAAGATATTCCTTTAAAAAATACTCTTGTCAGAAGTGGTATTCGATCCCACGCCCACATTCGTGGATCAGAAAACTCAGACTCCGTTTATCGGAGCAAGGGAGATTCTTGAGACTGGCGCCTTAGACCGCTCGGCCATCCTGAAACGTCTTTCTATCGGAATAAACCCTGTACTTTGTTTGAAAATATTTATAAATTTTAAAAAAAAATTTTTCATTTTATTTTTCAAGCGGTTTAGAAGGAAGCACTGCTTTTAATTTATCTTTAAAAAAGAAGATATTACTTTAAAAAGTACTCTTGTCAGAAGTGGGATTCGAACCCACGCCCACGTTCGTGGACCAGAACACTCAGACTCCGCTTATCGGAGCAAGGAAGATCCTTGAGTCTGGCGCCTTAGACCGCTCGGCCATCCTGACCCTTACTTCCATCGGAATAAACCCTGTACTTTGTTTGAAAATGTTTATAAATTCTAAAAAGTTTTTTTCATTTTATTTTTCAAGCGGTTTAGAAGGAAGCACTGCTTTTAATTTAACTTTGGAAAAAGAAGATATTCCTTTAAAAATTACTCTTGTCAGAAGTGGGATTCGAACCCACGCCCACGTTCGTGGACCAGAACACTCAGACTCCGCTTATCGGAGCAAGGAAGATCCTTGAGTCTGGCGCCTTAGCTCCGCTCGGCCATCCTGACACTTACTTCCATCGGAATAACCCCTGTACTTTGTTTGAAAATGTTTATAAATTCTAAAAAGATTTTTTCATTTTATTTTTCAAGCGGTTTAGAATCAAGCACTGCTTTTAATTTAACTTTAAGAAAAGAAGATATTCCTTTAAAAAATACTCTTGTCAGAAGTGGGATTCGAACCCACGCCCACGTTCGTGGACCAGAACACTCAGACTCCGCTTATCGGAGCAAGGAAGATCCTTGAGTCTGGCGCCTAAAACCGCTCGGCCATCCTGACCCTTACTTCCATCGGAATAAACCCTGTACTTTGTTTGAAAATGTTTATAAATTCTAAAAAGTTTTTTTCATTTTATTTTTCAAGCGGTTGAGAAGGAAGCACTGCTTTTAATTTAACTTTAAAAAAAGAAGATATTCCTTTAAAAAACACTCTTGTCAGAAGTGGGATTCGAACCCACGCCCACGTTCATGGACCAGAACACTCAGACTCCGCTTATCGGAGCAAGGAAGATCCTTGAGTCTGGCGCGCCTTAGACCGCTCGGCCATCCTGACTTTTTCTTCCATCGGAATAAACCCTGTACTTTGTTTGAAAATGTGTATAAATTCTAAAAAGTTTTTTTCATTTTATTTTTCAAGCGCTTTGGAAGTCAGCACTGCTTTTAATTTAACTTTAAAAAAAGAAGATATTCCTTTAAAAAATACTCTTGTCAGAAGTGGGATTCGAACCCACGCCCACGTTCGTGGACCAGAATACTCAGACTCCGCTTATCGGAGCAAGGGAGATTCTTGAGACTGGCGCCTTAGACCGCTCGGCCATCCTGAAACGTCTTTCCATCGGAATAAACCCTGTACTTTGTTTGAAAATATTTATAAATTCTAAAAAGTTTTTTTCATTTTATTTTTCAAGCGGTTTAGAAGTCAGCACTGCTTTTAATTTAACTTTAGAAAAAGAAGATATTCCTTTAAAAAATACTCTTGTCAGAAGTGGGATTCGAACCCACGCCCACGTTCGTGGACCAGAACACTCAGACTCCGCTTATCGGAGCAAGGAAGATCCTTGAGTCTGGCGCCTAAAACCGCTCGGCCATCCTGACCCTTACTTCCATCGGAATAAACCCTGTACTTTGTTTGAAAATGTTTATAAATTCTAAAAAGTTTTTTTCATTTTATTTTTCAAGCGGTTTAGAATTAAGCACTGCTTTTAATTTAACTTTAAGAAAAAAGATATTCCTTTAAAAAATACTCTTGTCAGAAGTGGGATTCGAATCCACGCCCACGTTCGTGGACCAGAACTCTCAGACTCCTCTTATCGGAGCAAGGAAGATCCTTGAGTCTGGCGCCTTAGACCGCTCGGCCATCCTGACACTTACTTCCATCGGAATAAGCCCTGTACTTTGTTTGAAAATGTTTATAAATTCTAAAAAGTTTTTTTCATTTTATTTTTCAAGCGGTTTAGAAGGAAGCACTGCTTTTAATTTAACTTTAAAAAAAGAAGATATTCCTTTAAAAAATACTCTTGTCAGAAGTGGGATTCGAACCCACGCCCACGTTCGTGGACCAGAACACTCAGACTCCGCTTATCGGAGCAAGGGAGATTCTTGAGACTGGCGCCTTAGACCGCTCGGTCATGCTGAAACGTCTTTCCATCGGAATAAACCCTGTACTTTGTTTG